>NW_017308474.1:98857-102653 GCF_000935625.1 Nanorana parkeri | reverse complement strand
CGGGGGGAGGGGAGACTGAGGAAATGCTTCCTCCTGCCTGCAGCTGACTGATCACTGGGGGAGGGGAGACTGAGGAAATGCTTCCTCCTGCCTGCAGCTGACTGATCACTGGGGGAGGGTAGACTGAGGAAATGCTTCCTCCTGCCTGCAGCAGACTGATGACATCATCTCAGCTTAGGCACAGTCACTGACTGGAGCCCCACCAAAACTCTGTTGCACATGTAAAGCCCTTTGCGTGGAAGACACATTACAGGAGATGGTCAGAGACTGCAGACATAGTAAAGGAGGTGGTCATGCTTTGCTTCCCCTCTACGTTCGGGAGGTCAGAGGCCCATGTGACATCATCAACTACAGTGAGGGGGCAATAGCCCTGAACTATTTTGGAGGATTCAGAGGGGCGGTCTACAAGCTGCATGGATCCTAAATGAGCATTTAACACTTGCAGTGCCGGGGGGGGAGGGGGGGTTGGTGTTGAGGTAAATACAGTACGGATCACAGGCCCGCAGGGACCCGGGTGTTAGATGTTATGACCAGCCCCCCCAGCACACAGCGTGGACTCCTCCCTCTGGGTCCTCCGCGGCCTCCTATTATTATGATTGTGAAATGAGATTAATAATGAGAGAATTGGAGCTGAACAGCCGGCTGGAATAATAAACATTTTTTTTTTCCGGCACCGTGACAAATAACAGAACAAACTTCTACGTTTTATCTTCCAGCTGGAACAAAAGGCCAAAGGGTTGTGTGCGCAGCCAGCGAGACGAAGGGGGAACGGCTACAAGACAGATATGGGAGACGGACGTTTCCTCCCCGGGGACGTTGTGTGGAGGAGGGGCGGTGGTATCCAACGGCAACCAGCAGAAAAGACAGCTCTGTGTTATTACTATTATTATTATCATTGTTCTCATGTTGTTGTTGTATCATTTGTGTTATTTATGAGAAACAATTACCGGAAAATCTAGAAACATTGTGTGTTTGTTCCTTAAAGGATCACTTTACCCATTGTGCCCATTATGAGGGACTCCCGCCATCCCATCGCTGAGTTCCCGGGTCTGTACACCCGCTGTGCCCATTATGAGGGGCCCCCACCATCCCTGTGCTGAGTTCCCGGGTCTGTACCCCCACTGTGCCCATTATGAGGGGCCCCCACCATCCCTGTGCTGAGTTCCCGGGTCTGTACCCCCGCTGTGCCCATTATGAGGGGCTCCCACCATCCCTGTGCTGAGTTCCCGGGTCTGTACACCCGCTGTGCCCATTATGAGGAGCTCCCCCCATCCCTGTGCTGAGTTCCCGGGTCTGTACACCCGCTGTGCCCATTATGAGGGGCTCCCACCATCCCTGTGTTTCGCTCTGTGCGGGTTTCCAATATAACACATCAGACATGATGTGATTGGACGATCGGGGGATTGTTTATGACATGCGCTGCGCTGAGGGAATGTCCTCCGGTCGGGTTTTACATCCCGCAGACACCATGTCAGTAAATAAATCAGAGGCGTAGTTCCTTGTCCGGGATTGGTCGTGTCTCATGAACCGTCTATTGTCTCTTAAGTTGCGTAAACCGTTTATTAATCCGCGAGCGCCGCACACAAAGCCGCGTGACTTTTAAACCTCAGCCGGCTGTTGAAATTTGTAACCCGACCGGTATCAGAAACAACAGAAAGTGTTTTGTTTGTAACGTTTGTGGCCCCGTCGGCGCGTCGTCCTCAGTGTCACCCGTGTCCCCGCCGTGCAGGAAGAGATTCCGATGTATGTTTTGGACGCGATGCCAAAGTGTTTCACAACCGGCGTGTGCAGCCCGGCGACTCCGGCCAGGAACCCAGATCAGTGACAACAACACGACATTCATAAATAGATCTTCTCTGTACTGGTTATAAATACCCCTGTATACCATCCGTGTATATACTCCACCAGTTATCGGGGGGAGGGGATAATATACAGGGGATAGGAGGGGAGTCCGGGGACATTATCAGGAGTTCTCCCCGTACAATGCGGAGCCTCCTCTTCTCCCGGTACAATGCGGAGTCTCCTCTTCCCCCAGTACAATGCGGAGTCTCCTCTTCTCCCGGTACAATGCGGAGTCTCCTCTTCCCCCAGTACAATGCGGAGTCTCCTCTTCTCCCGGTACAATGCGGAGTCTCCTCTTCTCCCGGTACAATGCGGAGTCTCCTCTTCTCCCCGTACAATGCGGAGTCTCCTCTTCTCCCCGTACAATGCGGAGTCTCCTCTTCTCCCCGTACAATGCGGAGTCTCCTCTTCTCCCCGTACAATGCGGAGTCTCCTCTTCTCCCCGTACAATGCGGAGTCTCCTCTTCTCCCCGTACAATGCGGAGTCTCCTCTTCTCCCCGTACAATGCGGAGTCTCCTCTTCTCCCCGTACAATGCGGAGTCTCCTCTTCTCCCCGTACAATGCGGAGTCTCCTCTTCTCCCCGTACAATGCGGAGTCTCCTCTTCTCCCCGTACAATGCGGAGTCTCCTCTTCTCCCCGTACAATGCGGAGTCTCCTCTTCTCCCGGTACAATGCGGAGTCTCCTCTTCTCCCGGTACAATGCGGAGTCTCCTCTTCTCCCCGTACAATGCGGAGTCTCCTCTTCTCCCGGTACAATGCGGAGTCTCCTCTTCTCCCCGTACAATGCGGAGTCTCCTCTTCTCCCCGTACAATGCGGAGTCTCCTCTTCTCCCCGTACAATGCGGAGTCTCCTCTTCTCCCCGTACAATGCGGAGTCTCCTCTTCTCCCCGTACAATGCGGAGTCTCCTCTTCTCCCCGTACAATGCGGAGTCTCCTCTTCTCCCTGTACAAGCGGGAGAGCGGAGAGTCTATAGAAGTGAGTGTCCCTTAGTGCTGAGTACTTGGGGCTCTGTACAAGAAAGTGGCCCTCATCTTCCAGGGCCCCCTGGTCACACCGCTGGCACAGTCTACTCTCTCTGGGCTTGTAGGTCTGTCTATGACACCCTGATTCTATTTCCAGGCTGTGGGCGCCCAGTGTGTACCAGCTCAGGATTTGTCTGTCCTTGGGGTCTCGTAGCACCTCCAGGTATGGGGGTAAATGATGAGTTTCTGGGAGTTTGCTATCTCATGTCTCCATTCTCTGATATAGTTTTCCCTGGAATCATTAGTTACGTTCTTTATTTGATATTTGGTCAGGTTGCAGTCATGGGAGCTTTGGATGGACAAGGTGGATACGAGTTGTTGCAGCCCACATGGTTTGGGGTGGTCCTTGTTGGCCAGTAGGGCTTTATGGTGGTATGAGTTGGGGCTGCTGTTGTTTATGTGGTCCCAGTATGATAGCGCCCTCTCCTGTACTGGTCCCAGTATGATAGCACCCTCTCCTGTACTGGTCCCAGTATTATAGCGCCCTCTCCTGCACTGGTCCCAGTATGATAGCGCCCTCTCCTGTACTGCAAGAAGTAAGGGGAATTTGCCCAGCTCAGCCCGGCAAGCATTGTTAGAGGAGCTCCGATGCACTTGGAGGAGGTGCTTGCAGAATTCCAGATGGAATATTTCTGTTGGGCTGGTGTCCCATCTGTGTTGGTCTGGGTAGGTGATGGGGCCCCATACTTCACTGCCATAGAGGAGGATTGGGGTGATGACACTATCAAAGATTTGAAGCCAGACTCTTACAGGCGGTTTTAGTTTGTAGAGTTGTCTCCTGAGGCATAGAAGGTTCTACACGCCTTGTCTCTTAGGGCCTCTATGGCTGGTTTGAAGCTTCCTGATCGGTTTGTTTCTAGGCCGAGGTATGTGTAGCTGTTGGCTTCATCGAGAGTGCAGTCATTAAGTGTGAAAGAAGAGCTCCCTC
>NW_017308474.1:92346-98623 GCF_000935625.1 Nanorana parkeri | reverse complement strand
TGAATATCTGGAACCCTCCAGTAAAGGAGGAGACAGGTCCCGGGGCTGCTATAATTCCCGGAGATGAATAGATCATTCATATGATCCTTGCTGCAATCTGGGACAAAGCTTTATAAGTATAAAAATAAACTTGTATTAGAAAGGAGCTCCGTGTATGTTCTGACATCAATATTATTCCGACCACCATCGCCCCATCTCCACCTATAGTACATACTGCTGGCTGACTTGAGATGAGCACGTTGTAAGTCAACAATTCAAAAAGCATCGATCTCAGATGGCCAATCGAAGGGCGATAATACAGAATTCCCATCGCACAGATCTCGTATTATTGCGGAATTCCGGTCCTGTCTCTCCACCAGAAATACATCCTGCCGGATACTTTCAGGTTTCCAGTTCCACATTAGGAGGAATTATTTATAACATTGGCAGCCATGCTCCCCTCCCCACCGGTCCCCGAATCCAACATTTATTAATTGACGATTAAAGTTTCCGGTGACGCGGCGGCGGGAGGAGCAGAGTTGGCGCCTGTCAGATGACATTTGAATGCTGGGCGGGGAGGGAGGAGATCTCGGTGATGATGTGTGAAATACATTTTGAAGCAGCAGAAACGGAGCAAACACAATCACAGCCAAATCCCCTCCGTGTCCCTCCGCCGCCCCATGGAAACAGATCCATCGCCGCGCACACACACGACAAGACCTGGAGAGCGGCAGAGAGCCTCCTGGCTCCACTCACTGCATTGTACATTGATACATACAGATACATTGTGTCATCAGGACATTCCGGGTGCGGCGTGTTCCCAACACTGAAGAAGACATTTGGATACATAATGAAACCTTTTTAAAGCTGAAGTTTTATTTCGCCTCCCCTGGCTCCTCCCCTCTGCCCTTCATCAACATGCTAATGACATTTTGAAATAAAACCTTTCTATTTTTAATTACATACCTTATTTTAGATCCAGTGACATCATCACCAGGTCCCTGTTCTCCCTATATACTGAGCCTAGGGTGACGGGAGGACGCTAGTTTGTGTCCTCCCGTTACCCTTAGGAGAACTATGGGGGAAAAGCCTTAACCCCATAGTTCTCCTGAATGCAAAAATGAAAATGCCTTGATGGGTGGGTGTCAGTGTGGAGGAGTGGGCGGTCCTAGTCAGGTTCTATTTGCATGCAGACCGCCCCAGGTAACGCCCACATGTGATGCTGAGCCTCCATGATTTAAAGTCCAATGAATAAAAAGGGGCGGGGCCAGAGACAGCCAGGCTGGGGAGGAATATTCAAATTAAAGGAGAACTATGGGGTCAGTGTTTTCCCCCATAGTTCTCCTTAGGGTAACGGGAGCACACAAACTAGCGTCCTCCCGTCACCCTAGGCTCAGTATATAGGGAGCTACAGCTCGCGGTATACTGAGACGCCGCAGCCGGAGCGGATCCCGACATCAATGTCGAGATCCGCCCAGCTGCGTGAGTGACAGCTTGCTCTGCCTATCTAGAGGCAGAACCAGCTGTACCCGCCCCCTCCCCCGTCCGTTCCGCCAGTCAGCGCTGGCAGATCGGACCGGGGAGGGGGGAACCCAGCCCCTCCCCTGTCACGGCAGAGAGCCGTGACAGGATCGAGAGGTGAGCGAACGCCGGTATGCGTTCGCTCACTTCCCGATCTACTGAGCCGACCTGTGACAGTCTCATTGTCACAGGTCGGCTAGAACTATGAGGTGAGTGGAAAGCACCCCCTCCCCCCCTCATAGTTCTCCTTTAATATTTATAGGATATTGCCCTTGAAGATGATATAGTCTTCTATTCGCACATGCTGCTATTTTCCCTTTCCTGAAGGAAGCACCTAGTTAACACAGCTCAGTAGCTCAAGCTGATTAAGTCATAAGAAAAGACTCCTCCTTTAACAGCTGAGCGAATCATGCTGGCTGCTACATTGTGCTTTCTTTTTAGCTAGCGCTCAGTACTCTGGGAATCCTTGTCATGTGAGCTATACCACTAAGGTACATGTGAAAAGTTTTGATTGTTCTCTGTATTACTCTTCCTACTCCTCAGCATCCGATGAGAATTGATGCCACACCCTGGCCCTGACCCTAGGCTTTCGTTGCTAGTTTTAAGCTGTGCCGCCGTGTATTGAGTTAAGGGGAATGGCAAAGACACAACATTTCCAATGGTTTCCGATTATGAGCAAAGTGCTGACTAGTTGTGTTCAGTGATCTTATGTTGTCTTGAATTCAGAGCGGAGATCCCCTTTAAAAAGAGCAGGAGATTGACCTCATCTGTTTTCCGTCCACATTGCCATGTTGGGTGACGCAGTGAGCGGGCTCAGATCGATGGGGGGCCGCCAGGAGTAATTCTGAGGAGGATGGCGGTGTGTGACTCCTCCACCTCTCCTGGCACAGCCCGCAGCCCCGCCATGCCAAAGGACTCCGACGTTGAGACCGCTGGCTGCAGTCCGTGAGACCGACATCGCGATCCTCATCAATATATTCAACTTTTGTGACAAAATTAAAGTGTTACTGAGCGACGCAAAACCGCGCAAAAGTACTATTATTATACATTTATGTAGCTCTGACATATACCACAGCGCTGTACAGAGAACACCGAGCCAGTCAGATCAGTCTCTGTACAGAGGAGCTTACACTCTAATGTCCCTCCCCACAGTCACATCAGTCTCTGTACAGAGGAGCTTACCCTCTAATGTCCCCTCCCCCACAGTCACATCAGTCTCTGGACAGAGGAGCTTACACTCTAATGTCCCTCCCCACAGTCACATCAGTCTCTGTACAGAGGAGCTTACCCTCTAATGTCCCCTCCCCCACAGTCACATCAGTCTCTGGACAGAGGAGCTTACACTCTAATGTCCCTCCCCACAGTCACATCAGTCTCTGTACAGAGGAGCTTACCCTCTAATGTCCCCTCCCCCACAGTCACATCAGTCTCTGGACAGAGGAGCTTACACTCTAATGTCCCTCCCCACAGTCACATCAGTCTCTGTACAGAGGAGCTTACCCTCTAATGTCCCCTCCCCCACAGTCACATCAGTCTCTGGACAGAGGAGCTTACACTCTAATGTCCCTCCCCACAGTCACATCAGTCTCTGTACAGAGGAGCTTACCCTCTAATGTCCCCTCCCCCACAGTCACATCAGTCTCTGGACAGAGGAGCTTACACTCTAATGTCCCTCCCCACAGTCACATCAGTCTCTGTACAGAGGAGCTTACCCTCTAATGTCCCCTCCCCCACAGTCACATCAGTCTCTGGACAGAGGAGCTTACACTCTAATGTCCCTCCCCACAGTCACATCAGTCTCTGTACAGAGGAGCTTACCCTCTAATGTCCCCTCCCCCACAGTCACATCAGTCTCTGGACAGAGGAGCTTACACTCTAATGTCCCTCCCCACAGTCACATCAGTCTCTGTACAGAGGAGCTTACCCTCTAATGTCCCCTCCCCCACAGTCACATCAGTCTCTGGACAGAGGAGCTTACACTCTAATGTCCCTCCCCACAGTCACATCAGTCTCTGTACAGAGGAGCTTACCCTCTAATGTCCCCTCCCCCACAGTCACATCAGTCTCTGGACAGAGGAGCTTACACTCTAATGTCCCTCCCCACAGTCACATCAGTCTCTGTACAGAGGAGCTTACCCTCTAATGTCCCCTCCCCCACAGTCACATCAGTCTCTGGACAGAGGAGCTTACACTCTAATGTCCCTCCCCACAGTCACATCAGTCTCTGTACAGAGGAGCTTACCCTCTAATGTCCCCTCCCCCACAGTCACATCAGTCTCTGGACAGAGGAGCTTACACTCTAATGTCCCTCCCCACAGTCACATCAGTCTCTGTACAGAGGAGCTTACCCTCTAATGTCCCCTCCCCCACAGTCACATCAGTCTCTGGACAGAGGAGCTTACACTCTAATGTCCCTCCCCACAGTCACATCAGTCTCTGTACAGAGGAGCTTACACTCTAATATTCCCATTAGCGGGGAAATCAGCTTACAGGGACAAAATGACACGCCCCCTTCCTCTCTCCTAGCAGACACTAAGCCATAGTTATATGGTGGGAGCTGCAATACATTTCGGTCACTCGGCTTGTCCTTGGCGCCTCGTGTCATGTCTGAGATGGAAATTTCTGCTGTTCCACAAATCAGCTAAAAATCCGGCAAATATTCTTCCTCGCAGCAAATATAGAGAGAATGAATGTCACCGCCGGCTGACAGGAGAGCGCGGAGCCCCTGACACAGCTGAATGCCCTCCCATAATCGCAGTGACAGGTCGCTGAGCCCACAACACTCGGGGATTGGGAAGAATTCATTCCTCTGCAGTCAGGGGTTTCACACTGCGAGCTCGGAGTTCCACAAACTGCTGAGTTATAAAGCGCACACCATCCGTGCTAATAACACGAATCTAAAGTACGAAACAAAAGTGTAATCGGTGGCAGGGTACCAGTCCTTAGATCCGCTGGCCGCATTCGTTTTCTTCTTTCAGGCTAAGAACGTTTTCGGCAAGTACAGAAAATCTCTGCTGATCCTGCCAGAAAAGCCGTGTCCCTGTCACTTCCTGTGAGAAATGAAAGCGCAAACAATGTTATTTTCCTTCTGTAAACTTTTTTCCTGGCTCACCTCATGTCGGCACAGTTTCGGTCAGCTCCTCCCCCTCTGACCCCACGGGGCCACCTTTAACAAGCCAATAAAAGATGGCCAGCTAAATTAGGACCCCCACCTGGAGCTCCTCCCACCGGACCAGCGCTGACAAGCCGCTGCTCTCCCGCGCCGAAGGTAAGTGGGAAAAAAACCCAAAACATAGCGCAAACATCGGGGCATTTTGACAAGTACTTGTCAAAATGCCCTGTTTTTTCCGCCCTCACCCAGCAGCGCCCTCAGGCGGCCGCCTGACTTGCCTTGCGGTAGCGCCGGGCCTGACTGCCGGTCAGAGGAAATCTCCCTCTGACTGGATATTCCGGTATTGGGGTAAGTATCGGAGCATTTAGGTGAGTACTCGTACTAGAATCAGTATTGGTGCCTCCATCATTCTCAGGAACACAAGAGGAAAATAAACAGAAACATCCTGAAAACAGGAAACGTATTCAGCCGGAACATCCGGGGGATACAAAGCTGAAATATGCTGAATTTTTGGGTTTGGATACATTTTCGCGTCATTCATGTGTGTGAGGAATGTTCGCTGACTTGTGGGAAAACATAATCAGCAGCTACAATAACTCTTCCAGATAAACTCCACGAAATGTAAACGTCAAATCATTACAATGTAACGCTCACATTCCTCAACTATTGTTCAATAGACTTCCTGTGAGTCCAATAATACAAAGTTATAAAAACTCAAATCTACAAATCACCACAACCGTCCTCTGCGCACAAAGATCTTCCTGATCCGGATCCGCTGCTCCTCGTCCTTTCCACTGCCGTCTATCACCGGAAGGTGTTCATCTATCTCCGTGGTGGAATCCTATCATTATACAAGCTCCCTTTCCTAATTAACATCTTCCCGATTTCTCATTAGCATGTGCCAATCCTATTTATAATACGGTGATGACATATGATGACATTTCTGATGAAACGCATTGGGCGGAGCCTAATTACGCAAACTGAGAGTGGGAGGTGACACATCGCAGGAACAGTTATGTGTGGGTTTGATGTCTGTATACATTGTGGCCGGTGTTCTATCGAAAGCAATCATAATACTTTTGGCAGTAGTATACGTACACTATATTGCCATTAGTATTGGGACGCCTTTACACGCTGGGGGGGGGGGGGTGTCCCAATACTTTTGGCAATATAGTGTACATATGGTCAATGACATCCCCCAAGTTCCCGTCAGCTTGGCTTCAACTGAAACAGGAAGCTGTCATTAAGTGACGGTAATGATACGATATGAATGGCTTCCCACTGCACCAGCCGGAGGTTTGGGTGGGCCGGGGCACTGGCCGTATCTGGCCATACTATGAATTGCCTGGGATTGGGTTGATTTCATGTTCAGCGGGAACCCAAAGCTCATCCCTACACACCGACATACTGACACTTTCTGCTGCAATGCCTTGAACAGCACGACATGCGCCTATTCTTCTTCCTTTCCTGCATGTGCCATTTTGTTGTGGTGCTCTGAATAGTCCCATTCACTTCGTCAATATGCGTCAATGGACCTAAAAACACACCTGATTTCATTGCACTACATGACGATGTAGGTTTTTATATATTGATTTGTGGTGCACTGAAGATCAGTCATGTTTGTTTCAACATGCACATTAGGGTTCCATTGACAATGAATGGGCA
>NW_017308474.1:82318-92298 GCF_000935625.1 Nanorana parkeri | reverse complement strand
GACAGTCTCATGGTCGCCCTTTTCCCCATGTCTGCGATTCTTCTTTACAAATCTTTGATTTGCTGTCATCCAACCTGGCGAATGCGCCAAAGTTCAGTCCTGCGTTCAGCGATTGCGGGGGAAAGGCCTAGTGAGAGGTTCGTCGTCGCCGTATAAATTCCCCCGGCGCCCACAAATAATGTGAAGTGAAATTTTTGCTGCTGGAAACCCCATCCACACTTTGTCCAGCTTCACACATCCCCGCAATGAATGGAGCCGCTTGTTCCTGGCGCGGGGAAAACCTGGAAGGTGCGTCCTCTGCCAGCCCTGAAGAATGTGAAGCCTAATTGAGGTCCAGCGGCTGGAAGTAGATCCTGACGAGCTGGCTGTGCACACTTATCATCGACAAACCCGAGCACACGTGGCCCAGCGCTCCCCGGGACAAAGATACGACTTGTTTCCTGTGGTGGACATCCCACCGGACAGCCAACGCGGCTGCGATAAACTTTCTGTCAATTAATCTTTTTTTTTTACCCCAGAGAGGCCAAATCGGCCACAGTTGCCCCTAGGAAAGGGGGGTGGGGGGGGCGGGCATCTCTGGACAAAAACTGTGCAGAGGGCGCTACGCATGTTCACAAGGCTTCCATGCTGATCAGTCATTGAATGTTCTCTTCCATGGTGGAAGATTCACCCCTCAGTGACGTTCACCATGTTCATGGAACAGCCAATGCTGCATTCACCGGGGCTCATCCTTCTAAAACAGCTGTTTCCAAATGGTGAATCATTCATTGCAATGGGGGCCCCCGGCGCGCTCCGCCACACTTACCTGTCACCAGGTAATTCCGATTTGACTCTAGGGTTCTCCTAACCGGCGACACAAAAACCACACTTCCTCTGCACACCTCCCAACCTTCTGAGATTGGGCATAAGGACCCTGTAAGTTACAAAGGTATAGGCCACGCCCCCACTAGGTCCAAAATAAAAAGATTGGCGGACAGACAAGAGAGCCGATTCACCAAAATGTTTCCTTTCCAAAGTTCCAAATTTAACAATACAGAGACTGGGTGAAATGTCTGGCTGGCTTCCCAGCCAATCAGCATGGAGCTGGCTTCCCGGGCAATCAGGATCAGCATCTTGATTGGCTGGGAAGCCAGCTCCATGCTGATCGGTTGGGAAGCCGGCTCCATTTTCTCTCGTGGCACTGCTGGTCAGAGGAAATCTCCCTCTGACCGGATGTTTCGGGGAAGGTATCGGAGCATTTGGGTGAGTACGAGTAGTCACCCAAATACTCGGTATCGGCACCATCACTAGTATAGGTATCGTTGCTTCCCTACTATTAATAAACCCAAATCTGCATCAATGGGAGTCTTTTATATCTACCTGGAGTGCAGCTCTAACATGACAAGTGACAGCACTGACGGGAGCCATAAATGATGGTTCAACCTGCACCGCACCCATGTAATTACTGGAGGCAAAGATCGCTAACTGTTGGAAACAGACAACTGCATATATGTGTAGTTAACCCTTTCCATCCACCACCATCCCATGTGACCCCCCCCCCAACAGCCACTCATGACCGTGCACATCCAGAGGGATCTCCAATGTCTTCTTTGGTTTCTTTCTGATTCCTGAACTCTGTATATTGTACCAAACCTAAACAAAGCAATGTGTGCACCGGCTAAGACCTACAACAGCAGCAAAGGAAAGGCAGGGGAAGAGATTAAATGTGCACTTCCTGTCTATTTACAGAGAACAGAAAGTAAGGAGCGCCGTAGGGCTGATGATGTCCTATCTCTCAGGGACTGTGGGGGGAGCGATGTTACTATTAGAAATAACATATAATATTCGGGGTAGACTGAGCCAAATACAGATGGACATTGGTGAGTTACACTGCCCAGTGGCCTCTTATATATCTTGGGGGAAGTACTACCAGACGAAGTCTCACTCCTCCTGCCGAATTATCTATAATGCAAAATAAATAAAAGAGAATTAGCAAAGTGCCAGAGAACTGTGTCCGACCCTCATACCCGCCAGGACCCACGGTGACCCTCTATGGGTCAATGAGGAGCACACATGGTCACCTATTCCCTTTTCTCTGTAATAAAGGTCCTTGTGTGATAACAGAGAACTCCATATCAGCCCCAAGGGGAGACCCAACCATGTGCGTCGCAGGCCATGCCCAAATTGGCCCGTGATTGGGCTGAGATCAATATTTCTGCTTTTGGATTTAAATGTAAAACACAAAACCGGAACCGTCAGAAGAAAGACACAGAAATGTTCCCGCTGAGTGACGGGAAAGTCAGAACAATTCACTATTTGTCTTTGTTATCTGTCTCTACCAATCAAAACATAAAGTTAGCTGGATGTAAACATCACTCACCCCATTCATAGGCCGGGGGGAACACGTTCTATGAATACAAGAATGTCATCCGTCCAGGTGTACGGTGTATACAGTGTGATGTCTGAGATGACAGGACGCAGTATATCTGGAAGGAGATCCTACAGAGAGGACCTGTATACATAGTATATACTGGATATCAACTATATATGTTTACTGCATTCCATATTGTACCTCATATAACGTCAGATACTTATGTGCAGTAGTATAATACAGTATAGTACATAGTGATAGAAAGTATCTCTGCTAGGAAGTCCTCATTCTGTCTAGAAGGGTTTATATTATCATAGTAGTAGTCAGGCCCGGCGCTACCGCAAGGCAAGTCAGGCGGCCGCCTAAGGGCGCTGCAGGGTGAGGGCGGAAAAAACAGGGCATGGTGAGAAGTACTTGTACAAATGCCCCGATGTTTGCGCTATGGTTTTTTTTCACTTACCTTCGGGGCGGGAGAGCAGCGGCGAGTCAGCGCTGGTCCAGTGGGAGGAGCTCCAGGTGGGGTCCTAATTTAGCTGGCCGGCGACTGCCAGAGGATCCCGACACGAGCGGCACCTCAGGTGTCTGATCACGCAGAGCATCGCAGGTTGCTGTGTATGGGGCTGTGTAGTCACAGACTGATCAGGGTGTCCATGCTGACATGTTTCTAACACCAAAAGCACCTACAATGGGCACGTAAGCATCAGAACTGGACCACGGAGCGATGGAAGAAGGTGGCCTGGTCTGATATACATCATGTGGATGGCCGGGTGTGTGTGTGTGTGTCCCTTACCTGGGGAAGAAGACAAGCTGGCGGAGGCAGCGTGATGCTTTGGGCAATGTTCTGCTGGCTAGCCTCGGGTCCGGCCACTCATGGGGATGTTACTCTGACACGAACCACCGACCTCAACATTGTTACTGACCAAGTATCTGCCTTCATGGAAACAGTATTCCCTGATGGCAGTGGCCTCTTTCAGCAGAATATTGCGTTGCGCCCGGCCACACTGCAAAAAACGGGTGAAGAACGGTTTGAGGAACACAACAACGAGTTTGAGGTGTTGACTTCAAATTCTCCAGATCTGAATCCGATCGAGTGTCTGTGGGATGTGCTGGAACGTACAGAAAAGTATAGTACTGTATAGTATATAGTAGTATAGTACAGTATTTAGTACTATAGTATGGTATACTACTGTGTAGGTTAGTACCATATAAAACAGAGTAGAATAATATAGTATTGTAAAGTTTAGTATAGATACAAAGTATCTGTGGTGGACATTCCCATGTTCAGAGGGGGGTATATAGAATAGTATAGTACAGTACAGAATAGTAAAGTATAGCATTCATACCCCTTACACTAGTATGGTATACTATATACCCCCACTAGAGGGGGGTATATAGAATAGAATGAAATAGAATGATTTACAGGGTTATTCACAGAAGGGTGAAGAGTTTGGAGAAGGGAACAATCTAGGACAACATCGCTGATTTAGAAAAATTCTCCCACTCAGCTCACTGTCCAGCTCGGCGATGTTGTCCTAGATTGTTCCCTTCTCCAAACTCTTCACCCTTCTGTGAATAACCCTGTTAAAGTTCTGTGGTAGGAAGCAGGGGCGTAACTAGAAATCACAGGGCCCCATAGCAAAATTTTGTATGGGGACCCCGTGATTGCTAGTCATGCCACTTGCAGAGCCCACCATAGACTCTCTATAGTGGGCTCTGCAGGGTCTGAGATCTCTTACCTGTGAGCGCCTCTGTGGTCGCCGGGCCCCGACTCCTGTTCCGTCCCCGGGCCCCGCCTCCTCTGCTATCGACGGGCCCCGCCTTTTCTTAAATCACTGGCTCCACCTGCTCTTAGGTCGCTGGACAGTGATGTAAGAGGTGGCGGGCCCCGCCTCCTCCATTCCGAACACCGCCCTCATCTGCCGCAGCGGCTGGCTGTCACTGACACAGCTCCGCAGCGGCTTTGAGGGGAAATGTGCCGTGGCCGCTGCTGAGCTGTGTCTGTGACAGCCAGCACCCCCACATGCCATAGCAACCCAGGCGGCCCCGGCCGGGCCCCCCTGTGCCCGGGCCCCATAGCGGCTGCCTGGGTCGCTATGGCGATTGTTACGCCACTGGTAGGAAGGCCTGTGCCTGGAGGGGGTATATAGTACAGCAGAGTATGGTATCGTATAGATAACCTTTTTTTTAAACCCGTATTGTATTATGGCAGCAATGTGCAGTATTATGTTTCCTCTAAAGATATCAGTAGTCGCACCATTGTTGATATCATCATGTGACCGTCAGGAGAGAGTCAAAGAAAATGGCGGAGGCACGTTTGACTTTCAAGCAACGCAAAACCGTTTTGAAGCAGTATTGTAAATTTGAAAATGTGTGTGAAGTTCAATGACAAGTTTGGAACAGAACCACCTACAGGAGTAACAATCGCACGGAGTCGTGATGAGTTCGAAGCCGATGGCACTGTGTGTGATGTGCACAAGCCAAAGACCTGGGAGGGGTCGCACAGCAACAAGTCCTGCTTCCTCGGACACGGTGTTGCAACAGTTTACACTCTCACCGCAAAAGTCTGTCAGACAATGTGCACGTGAGACAGGAATGAGCAGATGAAGTATACAACGTATCCTGAAGAGAGCACATTGGAAATGTTACATCCCGAGACTGTTACACGCCATGACTGACGGTGACCTTACCGGCCATTCGTGCGATTTAGGCGGAGGAGCAATTTTACTTCCAGCAAGATGGCGCAGCACCTCACTGCCACCGAGGCGTAAGAGCCTATCTATTCTGCCAGGACGTTGGATAGGACCCAGAGGTGCTGTTGAATTCCCTCCACGTTCCCCGGACTTAACACCCCTCGATTTCTATCTGTGGGGAACACAAAGGAATGTGGTATACCGTAGAAAACCCGCCACACTGGCTGCACTACGGGAAGAAGTTGAAATATCACGCAGAGCAATCCCTGTGGCCACTCCCGTCAATGCTGTTCATGCCGCAGTGCGCCAAAATCAAAAGTGTCTGGATGCTATTGGTGACCACTTTGAGCACCTAATGTGATTGCGTAATTCAAACATGGCTTCCAGCTGCCTTTAGATGTTTATAGAAATCTACTAATAACATTTTTATGCCTATATTTTTCATGTTGAAGTGTGTCTACATTTTTTGGGTCCCTCTGTATATTCAGCTCAATACACTTATTTAACATCAATTTCCTCTTGACAATATACTTTACAGTTTCATTAAAAAAAAACAATATTTATCATTAAATCATATGTTATGCTGTACTGAGTCCAGCCTTGTACGCGTTTTGTCGAAGCTTCATCAGGAAGATTGTAGGTAGCCTGTGATGTTCACATGGATGATGATAAGTAAATACACCAATAGTGACATAATAAATAAACTCCACTAACGAAACAATCACAACACGAAGCAAATACATAGACACCATTTTATGAGATTCTAGTGGTGAGTAAATCCGCATATCCGGGGAGTCTCCCTCATCAACCAGGAAACAGAGAGGATGGAGGACGGGTAAGGGCGGCAAGGCTGGGGCAGCGTAGTGCCTGTCCAGGAGTACCTATTAAAATTGCAATGCATTCTGAGAATCTACCATTATAATTGTTCAAGCAGATAAAAGGTCTCCAACCTAAGCAGACACGAGTCTCCAACCCAACCAGACAAGAGTCCCCAACCCAACCAGACAAGAGTCTCCAACCCAACCAGACACGAGTCTCCAACCCAACCAGACAAGAGTCTCCAACCCAACTAGACATGAGTCTCCAACCCAACCAGACACGAGACTCCAACCCAACCAGACAAGAGTCTCCAACCCAACCAGACACGAGTCTCCAACCCAACCAGACACGAGACACCAACTCAACCAGACACGAGTCTCCAACCCAACCAGACACGAGTCTCCAACCCAACCAGACAAGAGTCTCCAACCCAACCAGACACGAATCTCCAACCAGAAAAGAGTCTCCAACCCAACCCAACCCAACCAGACAAGAGTCTCCAACCCAACCCAACCAGACAAGAGTCTCCAACCCAACGAGACAAGAGTCCCTCTAACACTCAGTGGGCTTTTATAGGAACTACATTGTACCTGAGACAGAGGGAGATCCTGGATAATAAATCTCTCCAGATCCACAAATGCAGTAAGCAGAAGTCAGAGCTCCAATATATACAGAGTACAAACATCTCACTCATGTCCAGAATTCATTATAAATAACTCATGACGTCCAACATGTCACTATATAGATTCTAATGTGTCTCAGTATGTCCTAGTATATCTATATTTTTAGATTGTAAGCCCTCAGGGGCAGGGCCCTCCACACCATCTTGTCTTGAATTGTATTGTGATTGTAATGTCTTCCTTATATTGTAAAGCGCTGCGCAAACTGTTGGCGTTCTATAAATCCTGTATAATAATAATATGTGTCTACAGATGGTCCTAAGAGGTAACATGTCAATAAAAACTTCACATAGAAAATCACTGCTCTATGCTTATGTGTAATGCTGCTCAAACTAAACATACACACCTTCTGATTATATTGTCTGAGGTAATATATAATATAGTATGTAATGGAATAGTCTAGTCTAGTATGTTGTAGTATATAGTATTAGAGTATAGTAGAAGAAGAATGATACAAAGTCCCAGCAGAAGCAAGGAGGGAGTATATAGTTGTGTATATTGTTGTATAGAGTAGTATCATATAGTATGGTGTAGTATATAATAGAATAGTATTTTATAGTATCTTGCAATATAACTGTAGTATATTGTAGTATATAATAGAGTAGTATCATATAGTATTATAGTATATAATGCAATAGTATTGTATATTATAGCATAGAGTAGTAGATTGTAGTGTTGTATAGTATATATTGAAATAGAATATTGTAGTATATCATAGAGTGGTATTGCATTGTACCTTGCAGTATCTTGCAGTATCTTGTAGTATATTGCAGTATATATTGGAATAGTATCTTGCAGTATCTTGTAGTATATTGCAGTATATATTGGAATAGTATCTTGCAGTATCTTGTAGTATATTGCAGTATATATATTGGAATAGTATCTTGTAGTATCATAGTAGATACAAAGTCCCGTTGGTAGGAAGTCCCGTGTCCGGAGGGGGAGGGTTGCGGCCATGGCAGCAGTCGGTCGCCAGGGGGCGCCAGGCAGTCGGACGTCGCTGCGTCCTCCAGTCTGGTTGCGGGTCGGGCACAGCGAGTGCAGGGGAGCCGGGAGGAGTCGCAGGAGTCGGTCGCGCGATGCTGGGCAGCAGGACGACATGAGGCATCGGGCAGCATGAAGCAGCCGGATAGCCCGGACGGGTTCCGGAACGGCTATGTAAGGAGCTCGGTGACCCCTCTGAAGCCGGACCCGCCCGGGGGCCCCTGGTGGCCCGCATGGCCCGGACGTTTGCGCTGCTACGCGCTATGGTGCGCCGCGGTGGCTGCGTTGGCCGCCGCCTGTTGGCAGAGCACAGGGTGGGCGCAGAGTTTGGTGCTGGCCCTGAGCCCCCTCTTCAGTCTGGGCTGCGCTTTCTTCTTCCTGACCTGCTACCTGGCCCGGTCCCAGAGGGGCAGCGGGGCTCTGTGGCTGCTGGCACTGCCCGTGTGCTGCCACTGCGGGGATGTGCTGGGTGCCCAGCTGCTGCCAGGTGGAGAGGTGGCACGGCTGCTGGCGGTGCTGCTGTGTGTGGGGCTGCTGACCCTGTGGCAGGCTCTCCGGCTGTGGCACAGTGTGCTGGTGCTGCTCTTCTCCAGCCTGGTATGGCTCATCTCCCTTACCAGCCTCAGCTGGGTGTCCCATGCCATCAGAGCCCTGGGAGGTTGCCTGGTGGGGCTGGCCGGCTCTCTGCTGGCTCTCTTCTTCTGCCATTGCTTCCACATCCGGGAGAACCAGCCCAAGACTGGGCCACTGCTGGAGGACAAGGTGCCAGTCATCAGACCCAGGAGGAGGTCCAGCTGTGTGTCCCTGGGGGAGACCTCCAGCAGCTACTATGGAAGCGGCAAGATGTCCAGGAGACCTTCCCTGCCCTGCATCTCCCGGGAGCAGGTAAGAGGAACCTTCATTTCTGGGGACTTTGTTGTGAGTTTGAGGGACCACAAGTGACAGCGTGCCAGTCCCACATGGGTCAGAGAGTGCTCAGGGATGGTGTAATTGGGTTTTATTGAGGAACTACAAGTCTCAGCATGTCTTCTACTCACTGATAGGGCACTGCAGGGAACTTGGTCTAAGTTTGGAAGAAGTACAGATCACAGCGTGGACCCTCTGACCTGATGGGTAGAAGGCTTGTTTATAACATTGGTGCATGTTTGAGGAACTACAAGTCCTAGAATAGCCCTGACGGGGCACCAGGAGAACTTAGTGCAAGTTTGGTAGAAGTTTTAGGGACTACAAATCCCAGCATGGCCCCTTTTCACTGATAGGTCACGAGGAGAACCTAGTGCAAGTTTGGTAGAAGGTAGAGTGACTACAAGTCCCAGCATGACGCCTCAGAGGACACTAGGAGCACTTAGTGCACGTTTGGTAGGAGGTTGAGTAACTACAAGTCGCAGCATGGCCCCTTCCCACTGACAGGGCACTAGGAGAACTTAGTGCAACTTTAGTAGAAGTTTTAGGGACTACAAGCCCCAGCATGGCATCTGCACTCTGAGAGGGCACTACGAAAGTTTAGACCAGTTTCGGTAGGATTTTTTTCGATGACTACAAGTCCCAGCATGGTTTTTTCTGACCCTCAGCTCTGTGTTTTTGTGCTTTTGGTTGAAGTTTGAGGGACTAGAAGTCTCATCGCGGCCTCTTGTGTAGAAAGAGTGTGCCGAATCATCTTTTCATTTTAGTTCAGGTTTGAGGAACTGAAAGTGACAGCATGCCCTTCCACCACAGGCTGAGAGTGCTCAGAGATGGAACTACTAGTCCCAGTGTGCCCTTTACTTCCTGCCAGGTCACTTTGTTGAAAGTTTGATGGAATTACAGAGAAGTTTGAGGAACTACAAGTCTCATCATGGTCCCTGTATAGCCTGGCAGAGAATGCTGGAAGTTGTTAGAAGGACCACAAGTCCCAGCATACCTTCTGTTCTGGCAGGACACGCTGAGACTTGGCAAGTCGGAAGAACTACAAGTATCATCATTCTGCACCTAGACGGAAAGTGATGAGATGCTGCAGGTTTGGGACATATTCGGCGCACTACAAGTCCCAGCATGTCCTCTGTCCTCTGGTGTGCTTGTTGGTGGCGGGCCTGTTGGAGTCGCTGTAGACTTTGGTTATGTCGGTTGTTTTGTGACGCATTTAAAGCACCAAAACTGTGCTCAGCGTTTGTTTGGCTCACTAGAAGTCCCAGCATGCCTTCTGCTCTCAGGGCCTTCCCGAGACTGGAAACCAACTGCTTAGAAGTTCGGGGAACTACAACTCCCAGCATTGCCCTGCATTAGCTTGGAAAGACAATGTTAAGATTTGGAGCACAGTGTGCTGTTAATCTGAAGAACTACAAGTCCCAGCGTGGTGAGGTCGGCTGTAATGCGGAAACTTGCTGTGACATTGTTGCATATTTGGGTCAATTCTGTCCTCAGTGCTGAGCAACTACAAGACCCAGCATGCCCCCCCCCCCCCCGCGTGTGTGTTTCGCC
>NW_017308474.1:81575-82202 GCF_000935625.1 Nanorana parkeri | reverse complement strand
CCCCCCCCCCCCCGGCTGTATGTTTGGGCCCTCCGTGGCTCCAGATCTTTCCAGGAGGTCCCGTCCTGAAGCCAGACATGTGATCATGCTGCTACTTGTAGTTCCTCAGCAGCTGTAGGACCCCCTCCTTCCCGCCGGGCCTCCTGCTGACATCAAAGCCTGGGTGTTGTTGTCTCGGCAGAGAATTGTCTGTGAAGAAGTTTCAGCTTTGCTGGAGGAGAGGAATGTCAGATATCAGGCTCGGGGTGTCATGGGAAGGCCTGCAGGAGCTCAGCATGGAGGGGACGTGTGTTTACCTCGTGCGCCCGTTGTCATTGTGCCCTCTCCCTCCGCCGCGGATCAACTTCTTTTATTGGCTTTTTGTGGTGTTTGGAGAAAATGAAACATCCCCAGCGACGGATCTGAGCGCACTCCATGCGAGTCGGAGGATGGGAACCTTTCTCTCGAAATTCACAAAACTTTACACTTCCTCACGTGCAGAATTCCTGATGACTGCGGGAGCTCTGAGGATATTATTGGGGGGCGATGCCTGGCAGAGTGTTGGCGGATGTCATGGCTTCCAGATGGGCTCCCGAAATACAAGTTTGGGGTTCATAAATTGTTTAAGATGATATTTGCTGATATACT
>NW_017308474.1:79835-81499 GCF_000935625.1 Nanorana parkeri | reverse complement strand
TGATCGCCGGAATCATCTAAATCACACATACAGTTATTACTGGCACCCCCAAATGTTCATAAGCGGCACCCCGAAAGTGTGTAAATGTTTGAGTAGCAACCTCCCCAAGTATGTTAATTCTTATGTGGCACTCCCTAAAATGTGTACGTTCCTGAGTGTCACCCTCATAGTCTGTACATTCTTCAGAAGCACCCCCAAAAAAGTGTCATTTCTTGAGTCACACCCCTAAAGTGTGTATATTTTTTAATAGCAACTTCCCAAGTGTGTGTGTGCCAATAAGTAGCACCCTCTAAAGCACAAACATTTATTATAGCAACCCCCCTAATGTGTGTTCATTCTTGAGTGGCACCCCAAAAAGCGTGTACGTTCTTAAGCCACACCCCCAAAGTAATGTACTTTTTTGAGTAGCAACCTCAAGTGTGTGTTTTATTCATGAGTGTCACCCCTAAAGTGTGTGCGTTCTCGAGTGGCACCCCCTAAATCACATGTGTCAAACTCAAGGCCCGGGGGGCCAAATCCGGCCCACCAGGGCATTTCCTAGACTTCTACTTTCAGATCTCGGTATTCAGTTATTACTAAAACCCGTGATAATGGAACGCAGAGGCAACGGTGATAAAGATACATTTATATCGTCTTACAGATACCTTTGAGGGCGACCATAATGTTGATGCGGCCCCACGATTAAATTGAGTTTGACACCCCCTGCCCTAAAGTGTGTACATTGAGTGGCACCCCCTAGAGTGTGTACATTGAGTGGCACCCCCTAGAGTGTGTACATTGAGTGGCACCCCCTAGAGTGTGTACATTGAGTGGCACCCCCTAGAGTGTGTACATTGAGTGGCACCCCCTAGAGTGTGTACATTGAGTGGCACCCCCTAGAGTGTGTACATTGAGTGGCACCCCCTAGAGTGTGTACATTGAGTGGCACCCCCTAGAGTGTGTACATTGAGTGGCACCCCCTAGAGTGTGTACATTGAGTGGCACCCCCTAGAGTGTGTACATTGAGTGGCACCCCCTAGAGTGTGTACATTGAGTGGCACCCCCTAGAGTGTGTACATTGAGTGGCACCCCCTAGAGTGTGTACATTGAGTGGCACCCCCTAGAGTGTGTACATTGAGTGGCACCCCCTAGAGTGTGTACATTGAGTGGCACCCCCTAGAGTGTGTACATTGAGTGGCACCCCCTAGAGTGTGTATGTTCCCGAGTGGCGTGTTGCTTCATGAAGAGCGCACATTGGTTACGGTTACATTGTATATATATTATCGGGTTTGTAGTTCTAATATTTTGCTAATGAGGAATTTTTTGGGGGCCCCGTAGCGCTCCCCGGGCCCTTGAGCGCTCCCCGGGCCCCGTAGTCCTCCCTCCTCCTCTACATGTCATAACTGTGTGCGATTTTATATTCTCCTCCAATGTGCAGAATTCTCGATCACGGAGAATGAGAAGTCAGTTGTCTCGTTTCGGTGAAATGTAAATATAAAACTCATAATAAATCATTTAAATGGAAAATGTCCTTATAAATAATAAATACGCCGATAACGCTCTGCGCGCTCTGACGCCGCGGAGATTTGGTGGCCCTCCAGGAGCAGATCTCCTGCGGCGGATCCCTGTAATGACCTTTCGCACTCCGTGTTCATTTCAGTGTAAAATCTCCCGCCCCTCCCCCG
>NW_017308474.1:77024-79640 GCF_000935625.1 Nanorana parkeri | reverse complement strand
GGCGGCGGCGGCGGCCATCCGCTCTGCGTTTGCTTCGGCGCATTTGTTGAAAAACCCTGAACCCTTCCGGCGCTCTTCCGTATGTATGTGTGGCGGCCATTGTACAATGCGCGTTTTACCTGCGCTTTGTAACCCGCCTCTGCTCATGGGGTAAAAACACCGCTTTAAATTTGTACAGAAAACGCTGAAACGCATCAAAACTTTTCCCGAAACACACAAAACGCTCCAAAACTCAACGACGGGACTATTATTTGTAAACAATTGAAATAGTTTTCTTGTCTTGATATATATTTATAATCTTTCTCGTACTTTGTATCAGCTTTGGCCCCCCACTTTCCTAGGTCGGTGAAGGGCCCCCTGCTCCTGCAGAGTGTTCTGTACAGGAAGTGTGTCCTGGCCATTTCCTCCCCCTCCGTGCACCGCTGCATTAATCTCTCTCTCTCTGCACTTAGCCGAGTCCTCTGTGATTAGCTGCTCGGGGAAAATGGACACTTAGAGGCAAATCCTCTGATCAATATTTAACCAGCGTGTGCAAGATAAACACCGTGCAATATTTATGTTCACACACGCGCACACACACACGGGGCTACGAGCGCGCACGGCGCACTTTCCATGTGTTGGTGCCTGCGAGACGCTCGGCCCTTCTGAAATAGTTTCCAGGCCCGGGCCCCCGTTTGTTGTGGTTAATGGATCCTCGGGATTAAACGTCTTCCCGAATGCCTATGGAAGCCTTAAATATTTATGAGAACCTTGTGCGTACTACGCGGAGGATTGATCCCGTTCCGGGAGATCGCGTACGATAAAGGTCACATGATTGCGTGAAACGTATAATGGATGCATCCGGATTGTGTGCCGGATCTTCCAGAACTTTTACATTTTTATTCATTTGTTTGTGTTGCTTTTACATCATTGACTCGCGTCGTTGGCGCTGATAGAGATGCCGACTATTGTTTCTTGTTTTGTTTTACGCATTTTATTTTTTGCACTTTATTTTTGTTGTTTTTAAAAAAAATTAGTTTTGTTGCCATTTGAATATCTTTTGTTATACCTCATACAGCTCATAATATGAATATTAATAAATAATATCCGTATTATTTATCAACACCCCCTTCTTACTGCCCGAGAGGGGCGGGTCAGCTAAGAAACACACACCATAAACTGGAGGTTTGAAAGAATATATTGTAACAGGAATTTAAACATACACAGTTTAATTATTGATAAAGAAACGATTACGGTAATAACAAAAACACCAAATCATATCGCAGAGTTCTCCACACAGGAACACGACCACCGCAATAGCAAACCAACAATATTACATACACTCCTAACCCGGGGAAAACACTACATTTCATTGTAATATGAGCCTTGGGATGTCTTACAATGTTACTTTATAAATATATATTAAAAAGTTTGAAAAGAAAGATTCTTTCTATTGCCAGTCCGAAGGTTTTAGCGCAGGACTGAAATAAAATGAATAGGGAGTAATGGAGAGTTAATATTAAACTTGAAGCTGGGCCATTAAAAACTCTGCGGGGTTCCCGGTGCCGAGCTGCGGAGTGGCGCTCCAGTTTTTTTGGTTAAACGCTAATCCCGGGCAGTCCAGAAGGAAGGACGGTGTCAGAGATGATTGGAGGATCTCCAGCCGAGTGATACACAAATAAGATACATTGTTGTTCGGGGACTCTGAGGGATTTTTAAGGTTTAGTGCCACTTTAATAAAGAAAAGGAAGGCAGCCACCACATCTAAGGACGGGTAATCTGTAATATATTCCGATTTTTGTTCTCAGATATACTGAACTCCGGGTAGATATCAATGCAGCTCTGAATTCATTAACACATAATTTTAACATTTTGTAAACACGAGCAGTGTAAGTACCTGAATGTGACCTGGTATCAGCCTCTGGTAGTCCCTGTACAGCTGGAGTGTGATAGGAAGAAGCAGCACAATGAGCCAATCAGTTCATGTGCTAACACGAAGTAAGCTGATAGAGGGGAGAGCAGAGTGATGGAGAGATGAGCTCATCACTGTGCTGCTTCTCCTTTCACAGGCTGGGGGCGGGTTCAGAACAACTTGGGCTCAGAGGAAGTGGGTTGTATAATGCTGGCCAGCAGACTGAGGACATCTAGTGGCAGAATAAAGTAATACCGGGGGAAGCCTGTGGATTGCATCTGTTTTTTTTTCATTTATGGACTATGTGCTAGAGTTCTGCTTTAAGTTTGTGTATATCGGAGGCCTTTTATTTGGTTTTGGGGCATAGACCCCCCGTCAGGCTTTTCTTGCTGCCTGGGGGAGATTTGCACTCGCCATTCCCTCCTTCAGAGACCGTTGGGGTTTCACTTTTCCTGGGACGTTGTCACCCCGTCTGTGTCCCCGGTTTGGGTTTGGAAATGACAGTTTAGGGTTCAGTCACAACTCGGGGAACCCCCAGCACCCCTTATTTCTGTCCCGGTGGTTGGAGGTTATAAATTTTACCGAGTTTATAAATCTGCCGCTCGTGTCTCTTTTATGGAACATTTGTATTTACTTTACAAACATGGAAGTATTTATAGAGTGTTTGAAATATGATTATTATTACTCGCCGGCCCTGTAAAGAGATAAACATCGATCGTCATCGG
>NW_017308474.1:75384-76263 GCF_000935625.1 Nanorana parkeri | reverse complement strand
GGCCAGGAGTGATGCCGAGGGCCGGCCACGGGCATACATGGTGGGTGCCGGAGGTGAGATGGAGGGACGTCCATGGAATGCGGTTATCTCTGTGGATTGAGGCGCACTCTGATTGGCTGCAGTGTCACAGCGGACAGGAAGTCGTGTGTGTGTGCAGGGAAAGTGTCTTCCCCTGGAGTCTGTGCTTTATATATAAAAGACTTCCTGTTGGTTTGAACATCTGACACAATGTCTCCATCTTACCTTGGCCACGCCCATTACAATCTGATTGTACAATGCGTCTGTGTGATTAGATACACATTAAAGGAGAACTATGAGGGGGGGAGGGGAGGGGCTTTTCACTCACCTCATAGTTCTAGCCGACCTGTGACAATGAGACTGTCACAGGTCGGCTCAGTAGATCGGGAGGTGAGAGAACACATACCGGCGCTCGCTCACCTCTCGATCCTGTCACAGCTCTCTGCCGAGACAGGGGAGGGGCTGGATTCCCCCCTCCCCGCTCCGATCCTCCAGCACTGACTGGCGGAACGGACGGGGAGGGGGCGGGTACAGCTGGCTCTGCCTCTAGATAGGCAGAACCAGCTGTCACTCACGCAGCTGGGCGGATCCCGGCGTCCATGCTGTAGCTCCCTATAGCTATATACTGAGCTTAGGGTGACGGGAGGACGCTAGTTTGTGTCCTCCCGTTACCCTAAGGAGAACTATGGGGAAAAGCCCTGACCCCATAGTTCTCCTTTAATACACGGAAACGGCCGGATGGTAACACGAATGATGACCCTAAGACGGCTGTCCCCATTAGATGGTTTTCCTTCTCTTCCTGTCCTGGTGACAACTGTAACATTTTGGATTTCCGTCTCGGTGATGATGGCGATCGGGACA
>NW_017308474.1:74397-75125 GCF_000935625.1 Nanorana parkeri | reverse complement strand
ACATAGGGGTGACACCCCCGGGCGGGGGGGGGGGAGGGGGGGTATATAAAGGAATAAAAACCTGACAGACCGTTTTTCAGTACAAACAAGTTTAGTTGCACTGTCACAAAATGTAAGGCCGACGACTTGGTACGTCTTCTGTACTGCTTCTGGGCAACGAGCCATTACACACAATGCAATGTGAGGCAACTGTTGTCCCTCCCAACCATCAGCTCCCGATGAATGAAGAGGGATTAGTGCCATCCTGTCGGCACTGCCGCAGCTCGCAGGAAACGACGCACCCGACCTTGTACAAGGTGATTTCTATCTGAATTTGTGTCTCGTAAATCCTGACAACAGGAAACATGTCAGGGGAGCTCAGTACCAGAAGATTAACAAAGGACAAGCCCCCTGTCCATCGGGACGTTCCCTGGCGGTCCCCAGAACAGTCCGAGAAATGTAGAAAGCATGAGGGGGCCCCCGGGACAGGTCCAGTAGGTTTTCATTGTGCAAGAGAAAAGGCCAACGCGTTTCGAGGGCTCTGGATTTAGTCTGTGACCCAGAACGCTGATGTGCCATGCGCGGCGAGAATCTTATGGACTCTGACTCGTTCTTTGGCACTTTCATCCTTTCTCACAATCCTGACAGACCTGGAAACGTCTGGGACTGAGGAGTCTGAGGGGTGCGCGTCCATTCATCTTCAGCATGTAACGCTGAGTGAAGCTGAGTGGACACTCTATACACAATGG
>NW_017308474.1:73425-73919 GCF_000935625.1 Nanorana parkeri | reverse complement strand
GGGGGGGGTGGATTTATCAAAACTGGAGCAGCTGTGCACTGCAGCCAATCAGCTTCTCTCTCTCTCATTTTCAAATCTTACCTGAGCAAACTGAAGAGAGATGCTGATTGGTTGCCATGGGCAACAGCTCCAGATCCTATCTGCTGCAGTTTTGATAATTCCCCCCTTCCATCCCATTGTGTATACAGCTACCACTCAGCTTCACTGGCAGCGTTGTGAAGGTGCTGAGCTGTCTTTTTCCCCATCATAAGAATTAGATTTGTTTTCACATCGATATTCCATTTGCTCAGCATGGACCTTGTATGTATTGGGTGTACTGTTCCTTTAAGAGCTTTCGCAGTGTTTACCTGTTTTATACATTTTATAGGTAATTTTGTTTTTTTATGTTTCTTGCTGTAGAGTTTATAAAAGGGACTTTCCTGTCTGTGAAAGAAAAAAAACCTTCTAACCGCCCGGAACGTGTGTAAGACTTCATTAAATAATGTGGCCGCGCT
>NW_017308474.1:67909-73349 GCF_000935625.1 Nanorana parkeri | reverse complement strand
AACTCATATACAAGTGCAGCGCCACGAAATCCACTCCCAGAATACAAAGTATATAGACACGGGAATCATCAGAAAAGAGGATAAATAAATACAACTGTGTCCACGGGTGAATATTCCACTTCAACATTCACCCTGCGCGTATAGTTCCCTCCCACATACACCCTGCACGTATAGTTCCCTCCCACATACACCCTGTGTGCATAGTTCCCTCCCACATACACCCTGTGCGTATAGTTCCCTCCCACGTACACCCTGCGTGTATAGTTCCCTCCCACGTACACCCTGCGTGTATAGTTCCCTCCCACGTACACCCTGCGTGTATAGTTCCCTCCCACGTACACCCTGCGTGTATAGTTCCCTCCCACGTACACCCTGCGTGTATAGTTCCCTCCCACGTACACCCTGCGTGTATAGTTCCCTCCCACGTACACCCTGCGTGTATAGTTCCCTCCCACGTACACCCTGCGTGTATAGTTCCCTCCCACGTACACCCTGCGTGTATAGTTCCCTCCCACGTACACCCTGCGTGTATAGTTCCCTCCCACGTACACCCTGCGTGTATAGTTCCCTCCCACGTACACCCTGCGTGTATAGTTCCCTCCCACGTACACCCTGCGTGTATAGTTCCCTCCCACGTACACCCTGCGTGTATAGTTCCCTCCCACGTACACCCTGCGTGTATAGTTCCCTCCCACGTACACCCTGCGTGTATAGTTCCCTCCCACGTACACCCTGCGTGTATAGTTCCCTCCCACGTACACCCTGCGTGTATAGTTCCCTCCCACGTACACCCTGCGTGTATAGTTCCCTCCCACGTACACCCTGCGTGTATAGTTCCCTCCCACGTACACCCTGCGTGTATAGTTCCCTCCCACGTACACCCTGCGTGTATAGTTCCCTCCCACGTACACCCTGCGTGTATAGTTCCCTCCCACGTACACCCTGCGTGTATAGTTCCCTCCCACGTACACCCTGCGTGTATAGTTCCCTCCCACGTACACCCTGCGTGTATAGTTCCCTCCCACGTACACCCTGCGTGTATAGTTCCCTCCCACGTACACCCTGCGTGTATAGTTCCCTCCCACGTACACCCTGCGTGTATAGTTCCCTCCCACGTACACCCTGCGTGTATAGTTCCCTCCCACGTACACCCTGCGTGTATAGTTCCCTCCCACGTACACCCTGCGTGTATAGTTCCCTCCCACGTACACCCTGCGTGTATAGTTCCCTCCCACGTACACCCTGCGTGTATAGTTCCCTCCCACGTACACCCTGCGTGTATAGTTCCCTCCCACGTACACCCTGCGTGTATAGTTCCCTCCCACGTACACCCTGCGTGTATAGTTCCCTCCCACGTACACCCTGCGTGTATAGTTCCCTCCCACGTACACCCTGCGTGTATAGTTCCCTCCCACGTACACCCTGTGCGTATAGTTCCCTCCCACGTACACCATGCGCGTATTGTTTTCCAGACTTGATCGGTAAGATCCAATTACTCCCTTCCATGTAAACGCAGGAGGAAGTGATCTTGCCATGTAGACGCAGGAGGAAGTGATCTTGCCATGTAAACGCAGGAGGAAGTGATCTTGCCATGTAAACGCAGGAGGAAGTGATCTTGCCATGTAAACGCAGGAGGAAGTGATCTTGCCATGTAAACGCAGGAGGAAGTGATCTGGACGTTTCTTTACACTTTTCCCATCAAATTTCTCGCCATTTATATAAAAGAAACGCAGACGTTC
The DNA here is from genome assembly GCF_000935625.1 of Nanorana parkeri. Taxonomy (NCBI): domain Eukaryota; kingdom Metazoa; phylum Chordata; class Amphibia; order Anura; family Dicroglossidae; genus Nanorana; species Nanorana parkeri. Next base: position 71,610 of record NW_017308474.1, on the reverse strand, counting down.
CGTATGAATCATTTGGCGGTCAGAGTCGCTCGTTTCCTTCTAGGGGGTCAGGGATTCTCTGAGACAACGTTGTCCCAGAATCCTTCACTTCTATGAGCCGAGAGAAGACACAAAGTATCTCAAAGAGTTCAAATCTGTTTATTAACAGATATTGGTCTTTCTTACAGGAGGGGGCGGAGACAAGACCAGTCACCCTGCACAAGGACAGAGAGCAGCAGTGAGCGGTCTTTATTACAGGAGGGAGCGGAGACAAGACCAGTCACCCGGCACAAGAAGAGAGAGCAGCAGTGACTGGTCTTTATTACAGGAGGGGGCGGAGACAAGACCAGTCACCCGGCACAAGGACAGAGAGCAGCAGTGACTGGTCTTTATTACAGGAAGCTCGGAGTCTCACACGGGATGACTGCACAGATCTGGAAGGCACACGCATGGCTCTGGTATGAGGACAATGTCTGCCGATCCCGGAGTTCGGCTTTGACGTTTCATCTGCAAGGAAACGTTTTGTTTTTCTTCCATATTTGATTTGATTTTATGACCAGAATAATGAGGTGATTTTGATGTCTGACATGCGACGGCGCCGCTGTCTGCTGATCCTTCCTGAGCACATTACCTCGGGAATGGATTTTTTTTTTTTTTCCGGTGATCTATAAAGTTTTGTGCGTAGGAAGCGGCGATCGCGATGTGACACGTTGTCTCAAGTCTGTGTCTCCGGAACTCCTGTGAGGTGCATTCTGTATTTCTGTTTTGTAAAGAGAAGTGACACGATTTTGGGTGGAGTGCGGAAGGGTGAAGTCCCGTTATCAGATTTTTGTCTTATTGGGAAAATGTCCCCCCAAAAAAGTCAAATTTGTTGTTTTCGATCCCCTTTAAATGATCGGAGGATGTGTCATTTCCTGTCTGGCCGATCACTTTCTCTTCATATCTCTTCTGTAGTCACCTCTCTGTATACACATTGTTGGGTGGGGGCGGGGTGGGGGAGTTGATGACCGTTTTCGGACCGTGTCGTCATTTCGCAGTGACCGCCGTGTACGCGGTCAATGTTAACTCTACACGGCAATAAGAGTGCGGACGTGAAGGGGCGGCGGTGATACGGGAGCTGACGTGTTTCATCTCATGTGTTATTGACTCCAAACTTCACTGACAGCTGGCACACAATGTGTTTGTTTTGGGTTCAATATTCAGATTTTTTTTTTCTTTTTAAAGCTGAACCTTTTCCTCGGAGTTCAGCTTTAACATATCATTAAAATGTATCCGAAGTTGATACAAAGATTTGAATAGAACCCCCCGGCAGGGGATTTCTGGGACGTTTTGGACATATTTACTTCCTGTCCTGGAAAGAAATCCGTGTCGGCACAAAGTGTCCCCATTGGAATATTTCCCCCTCACTTCCTGCTCCGGTGACAACTGTGAAATGATGGATTTCCTATCACTCGGTAAGCTTCTCACAATGTGCATTAGAAGCTTCAGCAAGACAGATAGAACCCGTCTCATTTCCTGGATGGAGGACGTCCGGCATCATCTAGTGCTTTACTTCCCAGTCTGACTGCCCCCTGGCCCCGACCCTTTCATTCATTGGATTTCAGTTCTGTCAATCATGGAGGCTCAGCGTCGCATGTGGGTGTTACCTGGGGCGGTCTGTATGCAAATGCAGCCTGCCGAGAAACGCCCACTCCCCCAGACTGACACCCGCCCGTCAGCCCGTCAGTGCATTGTGCTATTTGCGTAACTCCTCCCAAGAGCCCGCCCACTGCTTGCGTCAGGGCCGGCGGGGGTCTTAAGAGGAGTACTGAGGCAGGGAGGAGGAACCGGGGCAGGTAAAATATAAGCAGATTACAAAACCAAATGAAGGTGAATTGTTCCGGATGGTTTGTGCTTTGTATGTTGATGATGAAATATGCGCTCCTGTCATCGAGGGGTAATTAGGTCACCGAGCTCCGGGATGATGACATCACTAGGACACTGATATAACATGCATATCGGTGTCTCATCCAAGTTTGGGCAGCAGCACTGAAGGTTGCGAATCGGTTCCCAGCAGCTCGCGGCACTTTGTGGTGGCGGCAGAGCCGTAGCTGGCTCCTGGCAAGAACAGAAAATTGTGCCCCCCAACAGACGTGTGCGGTATGCGACGTCATGCGCCCCGCCTCCGGGATGGTGGTGCGCATGCGCGGAATGCGCTGGTTGCCAAATCCAAAATAGCGCAAAAATTTGTTTCGTTTCCGTTCATTTCATCCGAAACAAATGTTAATCTTTGCACATGTCTACTAATGTGTCTACTAATGTGTCTACTAATGTGTGTGATGTTTTTGTTTTATTTGTTATGATTTTTTTACTGTTGGGGGCTTCCAGGAAATATTTGGGGTCTAAACAGCCCCCCGACATTTCCCTTTTGAAATAGAAAAAGAGAACACAGAGCCCTCTGCCCATACAGGTGGGGGGGGGGAGCAGCGGGGATCCGAGGAGAAGCTGGAGCTTGTGCCGCCCCTCTTCTCCCTGCCGAGCCGCGGCTGTGTTGGCCCTGTTGCCAATGGCGCCCTGTGCTCGCCATGGCAACAGGGCCCTGGCTGCGTCCCCTCTCAGCTGCGCCTGAGGCGAGTGCCTCGCTCGCACCATGGTAGCTACAGCCCTGGGTGGCGGAGGGGTTAGAGAACGCATTGTGTGTGGTTTGCTCGTTGTTGGGACGCAGTTCCAGGGAAGTCGTATCTGGATTTGTATCTGTTGCTGGGTCTGTAATACAGAGAACAGGATGTTCGGTAATCAGAAAGTTGAATGCTGATTTCTGATTGGTTGTTGAATGGAATCCCGGGAATTTGTATGTCCCCCTCCCCCAGGTCTTGTTTCTCTGCCGTATAATCAGTTGTTTGGCCCGGACTCTCAGGGTGACACCGATGACGTTAATCGTACCTTTCCTGTGTTGTGCTTTGCAAACATTGTTTCACCTGTGCCGGCAAATATAGGTCATTCACCGCTCTGCGTGCCGCGAATCTTCCACCTAATCTCCCGGAACCATCGGAGAATATTCCTCCATAACTCACAGCAGACGCCGATATGGATCTGCACTGAATTTCCCTGAACACGGCTGACTTCCTGTCCCGCAGACCCCGAGAAAACTTCTCACCACCGTCACCATATAAACAGCCGACGGAAACCCGACCACAGAAGTCTCCAATCATCAACATGTCGGTCTGCAGATTTCACTAAAATAATCCCTGGTGATCCCGCCATGGAGGTCCTTGTTCACGCACTTCCTTTTATAGGGTGACAACAATGTCTCTGTCTCCCAATTGTGCTCCTGTGTTGTCTCCCAGTCACATGGTCATCAGAGACTAGAAATGACTTAACTCACATTATACAGACATGGCCCACTAATTCAATGTCCTTTCCCCCACAGTCACATCAGTCTCTGTACAGAGGAGCTTACACTCTGATGTCCCCTCCCCCCACAGTCACATCAGTCTCTGTACAGAGGAGCTTACACTCTAATGTCCCCCCTCCCCCACAGTCACACAGTATTATTATACATTTATATAGCTCTGACATATGCCACAGTGCTGTACACAGAACACTCTGTACCAGAGAAGCTTACACTCCTCTTAATGATAACATGACATGGTGATCTGGCAGTGAGCGCGGACCCATCGGTATGTTCTACTTTCTGGCCTCTGATATTGGTACAAGATGGAAGGTGATAACAAAGCTCCGGG
>NW_017308474.1:54559-67788 GCF_000935625.1 Nanorana parkeri | reverse complement strand
CCTCTCACTCTCCTCTCTCCCCCTCTCCTCCTCTCTTTCTCCCCCTCTCCTCTCTCTCCTCCTCCTCCTCCTCCCTCCCTCCCTCTCTCTCTCTCGAGAACTCTCTCTCGAGAACTCTCTCTCTCTCGAGAACTCTCTCTCTCTCTCTCTCTCATGAGAACTCTCTCTCTCTCTCTCATGAGAACTCTCTCTCTCTCTCTCATGAGAACTCTCTGCCTGTCTTGCGCCGGCGGTTCCTCGTAGAACGGGATTGGCAGGCATTGCTGTTTTGTTTACTTTTGTTGCACATGAATCGGCGTGATGATGTCAGCAGCTGTTAACCCTTTCCTTCCGGCGGGGCCCGGGGATGCGGCGCGGCCTTCAGCTGCAGGTCTTTGTGGGGGTTGAATGGTTAAAGGCGGTCGCTGTACAGATGCCTGCAGGCGCTGCGCGTTCCTCCCTCCACATCGATGGAAAACAATAATTGAAGAGAGCGTGCGCTCGGCCGAACCTTCCCTGGAATTATTTTCATGCTGAGCTCGATACGAGCCGCGGGGCGTCCCGCCATTCCGTGCGTCCTGCGCTCCACAAAATCAAAGATTTCCCAGCGTGCTCACCTCTCCCCCCTTCCCCAGCCTGCAAAATAATGACACTGTAACTTTTAGGGTTAAAAACAGAAGTTTTAGTTGCAGAACATGTGGAAGCCGCTGAGCCGCGTCACGGCCGTCCCAGTTGCGCTCTGCAGCCGGCTATTCGATTCTCTACAAACACTCAACATTTTGGAGGTTTTGTCCAATTCTGCCCGATTTCCCTAAAAATGTTTCTGTAAGTCGTTTCCGGCCAATTTCTCGGCTTATTTTCACCTTTCGGGAAATATTCCGCCACGGTCTGTTCTGTCAACGCACTTTACACTTGTAGACCCTAAACAAGACATTGTGCGTTCATTAAGATGGAGGGTAGCGGGAGATCTCCGCAAGGCGCCATCGTCTCCTTTATTTATTGCAGAATTCTTAATTTTTTCCTCCAATTTGTTTTTTTTCACTCCGAAATTAAATCTTAAAATTACATCCAAGTCCCTGAACTCTGAGCAACAATGTATCTTATTTGTGTCACCCGGCTGGAGATCCTCCAATCATCTCTGACACTGTCCTTCCTTCTGGAGGGGGGCTACGTCTGTTCCCCGTGGTCCCTGTGTGTGTTGTAAAGTAGTCACCACTCCAAGCTCCGCCCCTCCCAGGATGGACTACAATCTCAGGTTTAGTTTACTGATTTGTATTGAGATTGTAGTCCATCCGGGACCACAGTATTTTTCAAACAAGCTCCACCTTTTATTAATAAAAAGCCGTCCTTGATCTACTGCCCAATAACTTTGCCTAGACTGAGATGATGTCATCTGTCTGCTGCAGGCAGGAAGAAGCATTTCCTCAGTCTCCCCTCCCCCAGTGATCAGTCTGCTGCAGGCAGGAGGAAGCATTTCCTCAGTCTCCCCTCCCCCAGTGATCAGTCTGCTGCAGGCAGGAGGAAGCATTACCTCAGTCTCCCCTCCCCCTAGTGATCAGTCTGCTGCAGGCAGGAGGAAGCATTACCTCAGTCTCCCTCCCCCCAGTGATCAGGCCGCTGCAGGCAGGAGGAAGCATTTCCTCAGTGGATCTCCTGCTGGTCAGCTCAATGCTGTTGGATCCGCGGAAGGATAACCTCTGTGTGTACTTTATATGGCTCTAGACCGAACAGCGAGCAGCTGCTGCTGTGTGGTCTAGTTAGAAATCGGTATCTATATACTAATACTTCTGACACAAGTATACATTATTATTCTCTATACACTTCATATTTATCCCTTCCTTCCTATCTTTGTATATTATTATTATTATACGGGATTTATATGGCGCCAACAGTTTGCGCAGCGCTGTACAATATAAGGAAGACATTACAATCACAATACAATTCAAGACAAGATGGTAAGGAGGGCCCTGCCCCTGAGGGCTTACAATCTACAATTTCTCTATTTGTCCATTTGTATCAGACACTGACAGTATACAAGGTGCAGAGTTTTGGGGTTTATATTTTTCCGGTGATACATTTGCTCTCTCGCACGTGTCTGTATTGTATCATTCTACTATTCTATGAATATTTCCGTTTTGTTAGGCGGCATTATGATCAATCGGCTCCATCGATATCCATTTCAACAATTTGATACTTTTTATATTTGATGTATTAGTTTATTATTTCTGATAAGTTTGAGGCCTGGTTCACACCTGTATGTTTTGTAGCGCGTTCAACGCTCTACAAAACGCTCAAACATGAAAATCCCATTGTTTTCTATGGGTCTGGTTCACACCTTGCCGTATCTCAGCCCGTCTGAACGCGCTACAAAACGGCCTACGCCTGAAAAGGTACATGAGCTTCTTTGCGGCATTTTTGTCTCACGTTTCCATTTGTCGCGCGTCACGGAACGCGCATATTCAATACGCCTAGGTGTGAACAGAGCCTGAGACTTGTGAGCGCTGCGTCAGTCTGGTTCTATTTTTATGAATTGTATTGTTTTTAGCACGTTTGTTACATTTTCATCTCCTTCCTCCTATCGGCTTCGTGTTTAGTGTCTGAGCGTTGATTTATTTCTATACATTGTCTCCGTATTCTAAACTTTGTTCTTATGATATTCTGATTGTTTGATGTGATTTTTATAGATATTATGTACAGATCTGATGATTTGCTTTTAATTGTTGGATATAATATGTTGGACGTAATGTCTTCTATCTATTTCGATGATACTGTTCGAATGGATCATTCATATGTAACAAGTCTTATAGGTTATAGATTAGTAGGGATGCACCGATACCGAGTATTTGGGTGAGTACTCGTACTCGCCCAAATGCTCCGATACCTAGCACGAGCACTTCCTGTATCAGGAAGCCGGGCAGCTCGTCATTACACGCCACCCGGTTTCCTGATTGGCCAGGAAACGGCTCCATGCTCTCTCGTCACTTGTGATGAGAGAGCATGGAGCCGACCTTCCCGGCCAATCAGGAAGCCGGGTAGCGTGCAATGACGCGCTGCCCGGCTTCCCGATTGGTCAGGAAGCTAGCAAATCCGGAAAGCCGGGCGCCGTGTAATGACGCAGCGCCCGGCATTCTGATTGGCAGGGAAGCCGGCGTCATGCTCCATCGTCATCTCATGGATCATAATATTAGGAAGGGACCTTAAGCATTAGTTTGTATTGCTTTAGAAAAAAATGTGACCTGTCCCTTTTTAAGAAAAAGTATCGGTAATTGGTATCTGCGAGTACTTGATCAAAAGTATCGGTAATGCATTTGCTTTATCTCCTGACCTCTTGTTGTGTGGAATAAACTTTTTACTTGACTTATTTTGGATTTGTGGCGCCCGTGTCCTTTTATATATCAGCCATTCGGAACGATCCGCACGCGCGGAGTCAGGTCAGAACCCCGTATTTGATCTTTATTTCTAAAATAAAGACTTTACTCAAGAATTGTAAAAAAAGGAACATACAATATCAGTTTATTACCCAATAAAAATGGTCAGAGGTCCACTGTGATGTCATTGGTTGTAATACTCTGGCAGCAGCGCCCCCCAAACGTGATCAGGTCATTGGCGGTATTGGAACTTGTTTTGTAAAGGCTTTGTCACCAAATGGGGACATATTTGGGTGGAGTGCCCCTGTAGGAGAGGATTTAAAGTGGCAGCGTTTCTGTGTATCATTATCGGCCATTTCTCTGCTGGTCTGTATACATTGTGTCTTCTCTATACATTGAATTTCATCATACGATATTTCCACGAACGTCTCTTACAAAGTCAGAGAAGCTTTTTATCGCCGGACAGTTTTCATATTAAAAAAAGCCGAATTAGTGAGGCGAGATTTGTATTTTGCCATCGGTGGGGTCGGCTGTGTGCGCACTTCAGGGTTTTCTCTCGTCTGAGTGTTTTGCAGTCTCCGGCGTCAAGGTAAAATGGCTATATGGGATCCTAGCAACCGCCGGCAAATCGAGATCCGCGTCACCACATACTGATGTCAGCGCTCCCAGTTCATCCTCGGCCTCTTTGTCTAATAGTTCTGATCCCGCTCCTCTGTTCTGGGAAGTGTAAGGCCGAGGACATTATCAGGGGTAATATAAAGGGGAGAGGAGGGGAGTCCGGGGACATTATCAGGGGTAAGGGATAATATAAAGGGGAGAGGAGGGGAGGCCGGGGACATTATCAGGGGTAAGGGATAATATAAAGGGGAGAGGAGGGGAGGCCGGGGACATTATCAGGGGTAAGGGATAATATAAAGGGGAGAGGAGGGGAGGCCGGGGACATTATCAGGGGTAAGGGATAATATAAAGGGGAGAGGAGGGGAGGCCGGGGACATTATCAGGGGTAAGGGATAATATAAAGGGGAGAGGAGGGGAGGCCGGGGACATTATCAGGGGTAAGGGATAATATAAAGGGGAGAGGAGGGGAGGCCGGGGACATTATCAGGGGTAAGGGATAATATAAAGGGGAGAGGAGGGGAGGCCGGGGACATTATCAGGGGTAAGGGATAATATAAAGGGGAGAGGAGGGGAGGCCGGGGACATTATCAGGGGTAAGGGATAATATAAAGGGGAGAGGAGGGGAGGCCGGGGACATTATCAGGGGTAAGGGATAATATAAAGGGGAGAGGAGGGGAGGCCGGGGACATTATCAGGGGTAAGGGATAATATAAAGGGGAGAGGAGGGGAGGCCGGGGACATTATCAGGGGTAAGGGATAATATAAAGGGGAGAGGAGGGGAGGCCGGGGACATTATCAGGGGTAAGGGATAATATAAAGGGGAGAGGAGGGGAGGCCGGGGACATTATCAGGGGTAAGGGATAATATAAAGGGGAGAGGAGGGGAGGCCGGGGACATTATCAGGGGTAAGGGATAATATAAAGGGGAGAGGAGGGGAGGCCGGGGACATTATCAGGGGTAAGGGATAATATAAAGGGGAGAGGAGGGGAGGCCGGGGACATTATCAGGGGTAAGGGATAATATAAAGGGGAGAGGAGGGGAGGCCGGGGACATTATCAGGGGTAAGGGATAATATAAAGGGGAGAGGAGGGGAGGCCGGGGACATTATCAGGGGTAAGGGATAATATAAAGGGGAGAGGAGGGGAGGCCGGGGACATTATCAGGGGTAAGGGATAATATAAAGGGGAGAGGAGGGGAGGCCGGGGACATTATCAGGGGTAAGGGATAATATAAAGGGGAGAGGAGGGGAGGCCGGGGACATTATCAGGGGTAAGGGATAATATAAAGGGGAGAGGAGGGGAGGCCGGGGACATTATCAGGGGTAAGGGATAATATAAAGGGGAGAGGAGGGGAGGCCGGGGACATTATCAGGGGTAAGGGATAATATAAAGGGGAGAGGAGGGGAGGCCGGGGACATTATCAGGGGTAAGGGATAATATAAAGGGGAGAGGAGGGGAGGCCGGGGACATTATCAGGGGTAAGGGATAATATAAAGGGGAGAGGAGGGGAGGCCGGGGACATTATCAGGGGTAAGGGATAATATAAAGGGGAGAGGAGGGGAGGCCGGGGACATTATCAGGGGTAAGGGATAATATAAAGGGGAGAGGAGGGGAGGCCGGGGACATTATCAGGGGTAAGGGATAATATAAAGGGGAGAGGAGGGGAGGCCGGGGACATTATCAGGGGTAAGGGATAATATAAAGGGGAGAGGAGGGGAGGCCGGGGACATTATCAGGGGTAAGGGATAATATAAAGGGGAGAGGAGGGGAGGCCGGGGACATTATCAGGGGTAAGGGATAATATAAAGGGGAGAGGAGGGGAGGCCGGGGACATTATCAGGGGTAAGGGATAATATAAAGGGGAGAGGAGGGGAGGCCGGGGACATTATCAGGGGTAAGGGATAATATAAAGGGGAGAGGAGGGGAGGCCGGGGACATTATCAGGGGTAAGGGATAATATAAAGGGGAGAGGAGGGGAGGCCGGGGACATTATCAGGGGTAAGGGATAATATAAAGGGGAGAGGAGGGGAGGCCGGGGACATTATCAGGGGTAAGGGATAATATAAAGGGGAGAGGAGGGGAGGCCGGGGACATTATCAGGGGTAAGGGATAATATAAAGGGGAGAGGAGGGGAGGCCGGGGACATTATCAGGGGTAAGGGATAATATAAAGGGGAGAGGAGGGGAGGCCGGGGACATTATCAGGGGTAAGGGATAATATAAAGGGGAGAGGAGGGGAGGCCGGGGACATTATCAGGGGTAAGGGATAATATAAAGGGGAGAGGAGGGGAGGCCGGGGACATTATCAGGGGTCAGGGGTAATATAAAGGGGATAGGAGGGGAGTCCGGGGACATTATCAGGGGTAAGGGATAATATAAAGGGGAGAGGAGGGGAGTCCGGGGACATTATCAGGGGTAAGGGGTAATATAAAGGGGATAGGAGGGGAGTCCGGGGACATTATCAGGGGTAAGGGGTAATATAAAGGGGATAGGAGGGGAGTCCGGGGACATTATCAGGGGTAAGGGGTAATATAAAGGGGATAGGAGGGGAGTCCGGGGACATTATCAGGGGTAAGGGGTAATATAAAGGGGAGAGGAGGGGAGTCCGGGGACATTATCAGGGGTAAGGGGTAATATAAAGGGGATAGGAGGGGAGTCCGGGGACATTATCAGGGGTAAGGGGTAATATAAAGGGGAGAGGAGGGGAGTCCGGGGACATTATCAGGGGTAAGGGGTAATGGGGATAGGAGGGGAGTCCGGGGACATTATCAGGGGTAAGGGGTAATATAAAGGGGATGGGAGCTTATTGGAATTTGAAGTTTGTATCTTTCAGCCTCTCTCTGCTCCTTCCTTTCCCTCTTCTTCCATGCAATGTATATATTATGTGTAATGCATCTGGCTGACCCGGATCGATGGTAACCCTGTTACGTCTATTTCGGGCCCATTACAGTGACATTTGGAGGGCGGGGCGTCTTTCACGTCAGATAATTTGGCGCTCAGATTCTCCCTCCTGGGAATATGGAGTCTGCGTGTTATGACCCCTCCTCTCCATTTACGCCGAGCTTTACATCCTGTGCATCACCCTCAGTCTCTGACTCCAAGGAGCTTACAATCTAAGGTCCCTGTTGGTTCAGTGGTAACCAGTTAACCCTTTGTTGGCTGCAGACCTTTGTCAGTGACCAGGAAGACGGTCTGCGCACACATGCCATTCGTTGTGGATGATGGTATGATCACACGAGCAGAAGTCGCCGTGTGCGCCCAACCAAATTCCTGCGACGTAACATCTTTTGTTGCCGTTGTATTTCTTACTTTGGGACGACCTAAAGCTGCACTCTGGGTTCCCCCCGCCGTGCGCGGCGTCATTACAGAAACATTGTGACGCACTACGCGAAGGCGATGATCGGTTTGGCGTGGGATGTTTCCCGCCTTCCTATCTCGGCCTCTGCGGCCATTCAGTCATTCTCCGAGCCGGCAGCTGCGTCTGTGTCAAGATGTCGCCTTTCTGACAAGAAGCTACTTTTCCCTCGTAACGCGCCCTCGTCATCGGATGAGTGTTGTTCCGTTACCTAGGGAACGGCGAGAGCAGCATCTGCTGTATAGAGTCCGTCCTCCCTGCAGCCGGTGAGGTCCGGGATGACCTCACTGTCCGCCGTGGTGTCGTTTTTGGTTTGCAGACTTAAAGCAGAGCTCCGACCGAAAATAACAAGATAAAAATGAAACAATAAAAAGATAAAATAACAATAAAAAGATGCAGCTCTGGTTACAATATTCACTTTGTTTAGAGATTTCCCCGCAGTACTTCTTTTCTGCCACTAGATGTCCTCAGTCTGATGTTCAGCATCATTCAACTCACTTCCTCTGAGCCCAGGTCACCCTGGACCGACCCCAGCCTGTGACCAGACAGTGAAAGGAGAAGCAGCACAGTGAGGACTTCATCTGTCACTCTAATCTCTCCTATCAGCATGCGTCTGGTCAGCACATGATCTGATTGGCTCTTTGTGCGGCTTCATCCTCTCTGCTGCCTTGCTGTACATGAGCTGCCAGAGTCTGATATCGGGTCATATTCATGCACTGACTTCTATATAATCCGTGTCTTTTATATCTGTCTAGAACAGGGGCGGGTAAGTGAGGTCAGCTATAAGACTGAGGGGAAGGACGGAGGTCAGATATAAGACTGAGGGGAAGGACGGAGGTCCGATAGAAGACTGAAGGGGAGGACGGCGGTCAGATAGAAGACTGAAAGGGAGGACGGAGGTCAGATATAAGACTGAGGGGAAGGACGGAGGTCCGATAGAAGACTGAAGGGGAGGACGGCGGTCAGATAGAAGACTGAAAGGGAGGACGGAGGTCAGATATAAGACTGAGGGGAAGGACGGAGGTCCGATAGAAGACTGAAGGGGAGGACGGCGGTCAGATAGAAGACTGAAAGGGAGGACGGAGGTCAGATATAAGACTGAGGGGAAGGACGGAGGTCCGATAGAAGACTGAAGGGGAGGACGGCGGTCAGATAGAAGACTGAAAGGGAGGACGGAGGTCAGATATAAGACTGAGGGGAAGGACGGAGGTCCGATAGAAGACTGAAGGGGAGGACGGCGGTCAGATAGAAGACTGAAAGGGAGGACGGAGGTCAGATATAAGACTGAGGGGAAGGACGGAGGTCCGATAGAAGACTGAAGGGGAGGACGGCGGTCAGATAGAAGACTGAAAGGGAGGACGGAGGTCAGATATAAGACTGAGGGGAAGGACGGAGGTCCGATAGAAGACTGAAGGGGAGGACGGCGGTCAGATAGAAGACTGAAAGGGAGGACGGAGGTCAGATATAAGACTGAGGGGAAGGACGGAGGTCCGATAGAAGACTGAAGGGGAGGACGGCGGTCAGATAGAAGACTGAAAGGGAGGACGGAGGTCAGATATAAGACTGAGGGGAAGGACGGAGGTCCGATAGAAGACTGAAGGGGAGGACGGCGGTCAGATAGAAGACTGAAAGGGAGGACGGAGGTCAGATATAAGACTGAGGGGAAGGACGGAGGTCCGATAGAAGACTGAAGGGGAGGACGGCGGTCAGATAGAAGACTGAAAGGGAGGACGGAGGTCAGATATAAGACTGAGGGGAAGGACGGAGGTCCGATAGAAGACTGAAGGGGAGGACGGCGGTCAGATAGAAGACTGAAAGGGAGGACGGAGGTCAGATATAAGACTGAGGGGAAGGACGGAGGTCCGATAGAAGACTGAAGGGGAGGACGGCGGTCAGATAGAAGACTGAAAGGGAGGACGGAGGTCAGATATAAGACTGAGGGGAAGGACGGAGGTCCGATAGAAGACTGAAGGGGAGGACGGCGGTCAGATAGAAGACTGAAAGGGAGGACGGAGGTCAGATATAAGACTGAGGGGAAGGACGGAGGTCCGATAGAAGACTGAAGGGGAGGACGGAGGGCAGATAGAAGACTGAAGGGGAGGACGGAGGTCAGATAGAAGTATGATGTCATGGAACCTTAGATCAGCGGTGCTGGTTTGTGTAATAAGGTGATGATGACGTGTGATGCAACACAGAGGAGCCATTAGGATCTCGGCTTCTGCAGGTATACTCCAGCGCTGGACATACAGGTGTCGGTTGCTGCTAATCCTATGAATTCTCTACCAGAAGTCGGGATTCTCAGACAACATTCCGAGTTGTATTTCCAGTGACAAAAGCCAACGCTGCTCTCAGTGGCGGCCGGCGGGTTCCGTGTTATGAGCATGTGTTTTGTACATAAGCAAAACTGAGCTCTGCGTGTTGATAGGAAAAAAAAAAACGGCACTCTGGATATCGAATGGATGGAAAAATCATTGCAGAGGTCAGATGAAAGCCCAACTCCAGCCCGGACTATAGAGTAAGGGAGCATTATAACCCTCATGTCCGCTTCCTGTTACGGTGCCACCATTTGCAATAGGTTGTCACTGGAACCGGAAGTGAGGGGGAGATCTCCCTAATAGAGTCAGCAGAGTAATTATAACCCAATAGAAGTTCCAACCCCAAAGAAAAGCAGTAACCCTCCAATTGTATCTAAAGGTTCTGTTCCCTCACCGCCCCATCCTAAACCTAAGTCTGGATTCACACCTGTGCGTTCACATTTCATGTCTGTGTAAATAATGAATGATTGTGTGCATTGAACATCAGTCCCAGTACAGTAAACCATTAACCTGACCCTTCCTTGTTCCACAACACATGGTTATGAGTTCACATACATTGTGGTGCACTGTGTGGTCTCAGATTGGGTCAGGTATGTTCGCTGCCACGCTGAACTTTGTTAAAGGTCAATAGGAAATAATTGGGCACACATAGGTCTTATATACCTTGTCTCAAAGTATCACCCTAACCGTCCCCTCCGCTCCTCCCAAGACCTCCTGCTTTCCAGCTCCCTCGTCAACTCCTCCCATACTCGCCTCCAGGACTTCACTAGAGTCTTTCCCATCCTCTGGAACTCTTTACCCCAACCTGTCCGTCTGTCTCCCACCTTGACTGCCTTTAGGCGTTCACTAAAGACTCATCTCTTCAGGGAAGTTGATCCCACCTCAACCTAACCACTGAACCATTCATCCCCACACAGCTCCCTCCTCATGTATCACTTCCCCCTCCCCTTTTAGATTGTAAGCCCTCAGGGGCAGGGCCCTCCTTACCATCTTGTCTTGTATTGTATTGTGATTGTAATGTCTTCCTTATATTGTAAAGCGCTGCGCTAACTGTTGGCGCTATATAAATACTATGTAATAATAATAATATATCTACAGAGTGTATATGTATGTATGTATGTATGTATGTATGTGTATATATATATAGTGTAATGTAAATGGGTAAGACGTATTATATATATATCTATATATATAATCAAAAATAAATCACATGATGTTGAGAGGTCGAGGTGTGGTGGATTCATAGACTTTCATCACTGCAGAAGAATTGAATAAAGATTATAATATTTATTACAATATAGAAACGTTCTCCAATTTTGTTCAGCACAACATTTTGTTTTTTTAGAAGGATCCTCAAGAGTTATTGGGTGTCGATTTATATTCGTTTAATCGCTCTCTTTATTTCTATTCCCTGCAGCATTCAATTGTAACATTGTATCTTATGTGTTCATACATGACACGTTCATATGTTTTGCAACATTTGTATACAATTGGTTGCCTGGCAACAGGGAGGATGACGTATTTCCTCTTCCTCGTAATTGAAATGATTGAGAATTGTTACATTGCACACCTGTAAACACGACGAAGGGTGAGGACGCCAGAAGTTGTTGCTCTGTTCCAGTGTACATCATTCAAATTAACGGCTACGTTCACCTTTTGCAAAAATGAAAGAAATGTTTATTTAATAACAACATGAGAAAATTCATTCTTTAAAAAAAAAAATTGCGTTCAAGACTGTAAAACATTGCAACTGCGATCACTGCATCACGGGTGTGAAGCTCGGGCTTCCGCAGTTTCCTCCCAAACTGAAGCTCCGTACTGAGGAACAGAGTTTATTTTTACATTTCTCTCACAAATCACAGCACAGTCACCTGACCGTGATGACCAATGAGAAGCACCTATTACTAAGAGACACAAGAGAAGAAAGAGAAGCGCTTCTCATTGGTCATATTATTAGATATGCATTTAAATTTTTTGCAAAAGGTCAACTTAAAGGAGAACTATGAGGGGAGTGATTTTCATAGTTGGAACCGACGTGTGACAATGAAACTGTCGCACGTCGGCTCAATAGTTTGGGAAGTGAGCGAACACATACCGTCGCTCGCTCACTTCCCGATCATCTCCCTGCAGAGAGCAGTGAGTGCCAGTCACGGCTCCCTGCACGGACCCCCCCCCCTCTTTGCTCCGATCCTCCAGCCCTGACTGGAGGAACAACGATGAAGGGGGCGGGTACAGCTGGCTCTTCCTCTAGATAGGCAGAAGCCGCTGTCACTCACGCAGCTGGGTGGATCTTGACAGCATTGTAGGGATCAATCCTGGGTGCGGCGGTCTCGGTATGCCGCAAGCTGAAGCTCTCTATATACTGAGCTTTGGAAAAAATACAAAAAGGTCACAAGCACTCCAGCATGTAGAAAAGTCAATGTTTATTGACTTCACAGGTGTCACATAATCAGACTTCATCAGATCATTATACCGAGCTTTGGGTGACGGGAGGACGCTAGTTTATGTCCTCCTGTGACCCTTAAGAGAAGTATGGGGGAAAACACTGACCTCATAGTTCTCTTTTAACCTTTAAAACAAATTGCAACAATAATTTGGAATATATATACGTGTGTGTGTGTGTGTGTGTGTGTGTGTATGTGTGTTGAGCACCAGTCCTTTGGTTTTCTTTAGTATAATGTCTCACGTTTGACCTCTGTCAATGTTTATATTTTGTGTTTGTGAGATGAATTAAAATTAATGTTCCTTTTTTTTCCCCCTTTCGCTATGAAAATTTGCATCCTTATTTACAAGGAAGTCATTCCGATAGATTTAAGCTTCGCTTTCCTGCTCTTGCAAATTGGATTCATTATAATATTAAAGTGACTTCCCTTTTACCCTAAACCCCCAGGCGGGTGGCAGAGTGTGTGGAAATTGCTCTCGTGCAGTTTGGGGATGACCGGGGAGACTCGGGGGTCAGACATTTCATTTGGGAATATCGGAGCTCCTTCATGAGGGTGCGTTGCATGACGCGAGCACGGTGGACAGTCGCTCTGCACGCCGTTGCGCTTGTCTTTTTCCAGGAAAATGTTCTGCTGAACTGTGGAAAGAGGAAGTTGTGACCTTTGTAAAAAAATCTGGGACGTCACAACAGTGCCACTGAAACAAAGACGCTTTTGTTGCAACAAGTGTCCATTAATATTTAGTGTACAGGAATGTAATGGGGAGTCCGCACAGCCTGTAGGTGGTGCTCTTGATACCCTTATTCATGTTTGATATCACTTTGGCCCATTGGCCGTACCCAGTGGGGGCAGTTACACTCCAGATTGACGCTCTCCAATGCTCAGATTTGTTTTGTGCAAGAATACATTTTTATTTTGTGTTTTTCCTGTGGAATTTCTGTTGATCTGTTCTACAATACTTTCCTCCATTCCTCCAAGTTTATATACCATGGGCAGATTTTGTTTAATGTTGGCCATTTTTGCTGTACCACCCCCTGCTTATAATACTCAGAACAGCACTTAGAGAAGCCTCAAAACTTGCGGAAAAAAAATAATTTGTATTAAGACCAAAATTGATCTTTATGAGCACAAACACTGAGGTAAGAGAGGAATCAG
>NW_017308474.1:50071-54507 GCF_000935625.1 Nanorana parkeri | reverse complement strand
TATCAAAAATATTGGAAGAAAATTTGCACTGATCCGCTCAAACACTGCACATTCGGTGCACTTAACTTTACAACATGACGATGATGTGAGACATAAGGCCAGGTCAGCCCGTCAGTGGCTGCGGCAGAGTGACCAGTGAAGGTTCTGGAGTGGCCATCACAATTCTCTAGCCTCACCATCATGGAGCCACTTTGGGGAGAGCTCAAGCATGCAGTCCATACTAGACAACCAAAGAATTACAGGGCCTGGGTTTTTTTTGCAAAGACGAATTGACAAGATGAGAATGAGGGGAGCTGAGCCATCCAATGGAGTTGTCTTCAAGTATAGAGAGGAGCTGAGCCATCCAATGACATTGTCTCTAAGTATAGAGAGGAGCTGAACCATCCAATGGAGTTGTCTTCAAGTATGGAGAGGAGCTGAGCCATCCAATGGCATTGTCTCTAAATATGGAGAGGAGCTGAGCCATCCAATGGCATTATCTCTAAGTATGGAGAGGAGCTGAGCCATCCAATGGCAAATTCTCTAAGTATGGAGAGGAGCTGAGCCATCCAATGACATTGTCTCTAAGTAAGGAGAGGAGCTGATCCATCCAATGGCATTGTCTACAAGTATGGAGAGGAGCTGAGCCCTCCAATGACATTGTCTCCAAGTAAGGAGAGGAGCTGATCCAGCCAATGGCATTATCTCTAAATATGGGGAGGAGCTGAGCCATCCAATGGCATTATCTCTAAGTAAGGAGAGGAGCTGATCCATCCAATGGCATTGTCTACAAGTATGGAGAGGAGCTGAGCCATCCAATTACATTATCTCCAACTATGGAGAGGAGCTGATCCATCCAATGGCATTGTCTACAAGTATGGAGAGGAGCTGAGCCCTCCAATGACATTGTCTCCAAGTAAGGAGAGGAGCTGATCCAGCCAATGGCATTATCTCTAAATATGGGGAGGAGCTGAGCCATCCAATGACATTATCTCCAACTATGGAGAGGAGCTGATCCATCCAATGGCATTGTCTGCAAGTAAGGAGAGGAGCTGAGCCATCCAATGGCATTATCTCCAACTATGGAGAGGAGCTGAGCCCTCTTTTACAGCTATCCTAACCGACTGCAAGGCATCATTCATCCTAAAGGGCGGCAATACATTATATTAAGATTTCCCTTATTGCAATGATTGTGCTTTGCTATGACTTCTGGGTAGTTTATACATTATAAATATAAAAAAAAGTGTTTCTTCTGATCACTCATGTTGCACTTCTTACTCATGGACCACATGGACCACATCTTACACATTCTGCCAAGGATATCCAACTCTATAAGTACAACTGTATCCTTTTCCTCTTACTTTGAGGAATTCCTTATTGCTGCAACTGTACTGCAGGATTCCAGTCGCCGCCCCTTCCCAGTCTCTGTGTGTCAGGACTCTGTTGGGTTTCACTCTTGCAGAGGAACTCTGCTGCCCCGCACACTGTGTTTCGACTTCTGTCCCTATATGTGTATTCTCTGCCACTGCAGACACAACAGTGTTTGCCGCGCCAGGAATGTGCCAGCTGGGCAGAAAACACAGGATGCAGAGGAGATGGGAGTCTCATGCTGGTTAGGGGAGACTGTTGACATGAGATCAGGTTGACCCCTGGGATTTGGGGTCAGATTCTAGAATGCCGCTTCACTCGTCAGCCGCTTGTCCCATTGTGTCGTTGAATGTAATTCTCGTCCCTCTCGAAGGCACACAGAGTCAATGCCGGATTCTGGGCGGTTGTAGAAGATTCCTCGGTAGTCAGGTGATGCCGGAATTTTGGGACCAGAATCTGTGTTTTGGCTATTGCTGTGGATACCCTATCAGGTGACAAGCTGGCCTGACGCTTTCATAAGTGATGCGGAAAAATGCTTTAGTTCCTCAGATCGGTGAACGGGAGGTTGGACTCGCTGAGGACTGCTGTGTAATTACGACTATTACCGTGCACTCATTTTCCAGCTCAGCAATTGCTGTAATGCCGTATATAATTTTACACTGACCTATGTACCGCGCAGCTTCTTCTTTTCTTCCTCACAAATTGAAGATTCATGTAATTTAATCATCCTTTATGGACAGCGGGTCAGACTATTCGAGTTGTTTCTTTTTAAATATAGAGCCATTTATCCAACTGTCCCTCCAGAGCCACCATTTATAGACCAGATACATCCTAAATATAGAGCCATCTTGTAGCCCAGTTACAGTATAAATATATAGCCATTGATCCAAGTGCCCATCCAGAGCCGCCATTTATAGACCGGATACATCCTAAATATAGAGCCATTTATGCAACTGTCCCTCCAGAGCCGCCATTTATAGATCAGATACATCCTAAATATAGAGCCATTTATGCAACTGTCCCTCCAGAGCCGCCATTTATAGATCAGATACATCCTAAATATAGAGCCATTTATGCAACTGTCCCTCCAGAGCCGCCATTTATAGATCAGATACATCCTAAATATAGAGCCATTTATGCAACTGTCCCTCCAGAGCCGCCATTTATAGATCAGATACATCCTAAATATAGAGCCATTTATGCAACTGTCCCTCCAGAGCCGCCATTTATAGATCAGATACATCCTAAATATAGAGCCATTTATGCAACTGTCCCTCCAGAGCCGCCATTTATAGATCAGATACATCCTAAATATAGAGCCATTTATGCAACTGTCCCTCCAGAGCCGCCATTTATAGATCAGATACATCCTAAATATAGAGCCATTTATGCAACTGTCCCTCCAGAGCCGCCATTTATAGATCAGATACATCCTAAATATAGAGCCATTTATGCAACTGTCCCTCCAGAGCCGCCATTTATAGATCAGATACATCCTAAATATAGAGCCATCTATCCAACTGTTATCCAGAGCCGCCATTTATAGATCAGATACATCCTAAATATAGAGCCATTTATCCAACTGTCCATCCAGAGCCGCCATTTATAGATCAGATACATCCTAAATATAGAGCCATTTATCCAACTGTTATCCAGAGCCGCCATTTATAGACCGGATACATCCTAAATATAGAACCATTTATCCAACTGTCCATCCAGAGCCGCCATTTATAGACCGGATACATCCTAAATATAGAGCCATTTATCCAACTGTCCATCCAGAGCCGCCATTTATAGACCGGATACATCCTAAATATAGAGCCATTTATCCAACTGTCCATCCAGTGCCTCTGGTTTTGTATCATAGCCCCTTCCTGTGATCAGATCTTAGATGGTGGATATGTAGTGTTCCTCAGGTGAATTGTAGCAGTGTTGTGTTCTCTGGCTGACCAGCTGTGTCCTTTGGGCATGATTGGGGTCTTTGCCATGAAGAATAATCTCATGAGAACATTTTGTTTCCTTTTACTTTTCCATCCATCATCTTGACAATTCATGTTGTCATGAAACTGAAGCAAGGATTGTACAGGAAACAAGAACTTTCCTTGTTATCTACATTTTCACACATGAGCCGCTAATATGTCTTTTGTTGAACATCGTCCTCCCCTCGTCTCTGTCCTTTCGCGCAGCAGAGACATGAAAATCCTCGGGGACTTTGTGGGAAAATAGACTCTTCCGGAGCAGAATTTTTCTGGCTCATTAAGGAGTTGAATGTTTAAACGTTTTTGGCTGAATGTAACAGATGAGGGAAGGTGTTTGTAAACATTACACTGAGAGGAAGCAGCGTCAGCAAACAGTTTGCAAAGCATTTACAATTGTATTGAAACAACGTTCTTCCATCTGCCTTTCATCTCCAATCTGAGAGTGCGGAACACTGGCGGCAATCGGAGAGAGACCAAGTGACTCTAAGGCCCCGTTCACACCTGAGCGTTTTACGGCGCGTTCCTACGCTCGGTAAAACGCGCAACAGGTGAAAACCCATGTTTGCCTATGGGCGAGGCTCTCACCTGCGCGTTTTACCGCCCGTTCAATCGCGCGGTAAAACGCCATACGCCCAAAGAAGTACATGAGCTTCTTTGGGGGGTATTAACGTCCGTATCCCGCTGTTATCAGCCGGATACCCCCTCGAAAACTCGCATACAATCTCATGTTCAGTTTACTAATTTGTATGGAGATTGTATTCCATCGCGGGGGCGGAGCTTGGAGCGGTGACTACTCTATAACACACACACAGGGACCATGGGGAACAGACGTAGCCCCCCTCCAGAAGGAAGGACAGCGTCAGAGATGATTGGAGGATCTCCAGCCGAGTGACACAAATCAGATACATTGTTGCTCAGAGTTCAGGGACTGGGAGGGATTTTTAGGGTTTAGCTCCGGAGTTTTGTGTCACTTTAAAGGCTTCGTCTGTCTTTTGCAGAGAAAAATGAATGGATCAATGAGCAGTTTGTGACTTATTTGCAATGAAGCCTGCAGAGCATTGCACCCACGATCAGAGTGTTGCTGGTGAAGTGTGCTGGCTCTTGTACTAT
>NW_017308474.1:48710-49105 GCF_000935625.1 Nanorana parkeri | reverse complement strand
TCTCCGGTCTGGATGGAGGTAGGCAAGGACCTGCTGCGTTAAGTGGCGCTTGAACTACAGAGCAAGGTGAGAGAGGATGGATGACACAGCTGTGTGGGCAGAAACACGCACATCCACGATCAATTCAGATATGCTGCAACCTGCAATTCGGGTAACGGGGGGAGGAGTTGAGTTTTGAGGATGTTGTATGAGAATAGGAGAATATGCTTCATTATACACCTAGGTCTAATAGGTGGAGTGTGCCTTTAAATGTATCCTGTCCTGATGTGGCTGCATTTGTTTCCCTTTACTTTATTTTCACCTGGTGATCCTGCCAGTAACACACTTCCTGTCCTAGGGTGACAACGCTCACTCACTGTACTGTATCTATGGAGGGTGAGCATTGTCACCCTGGG
>NW_017308474.1:46903-48458 GCF_000935625.1 Nanorana parkeri | reverse complement strand
ACTATAACACTTCCTGAGAACATTGATTGGAATAACAGAAGAGGGCACAGAAAGGTGCTGGATTTTTGGGTAGATCAGCGGGGATTGTTTTGCACCTATTGATCAGATACAACAAACGCTTCCAAGGGGGATATTTAACAAAACAAAATGGTGGAAATGAGACGAGTTCATTGGTGAGGTTTAGTCACTTTACATGCGTGTTCAGCAAACCCCTGCAGGTAGTCGGTGAGTTCTGGGCTCAGCTCTGGAAAATGCCGGGTGAGCCGTCCGATAAGATGAAATATCGCCGGGCTGCACTTCACCACAAAACGGATTCTTAAAGTGGACCTGTCAGTAACTTTACATATGTACATGAAGACATTCCTGCCTGCCACAACGGCATCATTTCCATCAAAGCGTCTTCTTATCGAGCTCCAGTCAGTGACTGCCTGGGCTGAGATGATGACTTCAGTCTGCTGCAGGCGGGAGGAAGCATTTTCTTAGTGTCCTCCCCCAGTGATCAGTGTGCTGCAGGCAGGAGATCTTCTTCCAGATCTGTGCAGTCATCCAGTGTAAGACTTGGAGCTTCCTGTAATAAAGACCGCTCACTGCTGCTCTCTCTCCTTGTGCAGGGTGACTGGTCTTGTCTCCGCCCCCTCCTGTAATAAGGACCGGTGACTGCTCCTCTGTCCTTGTGCAGGGTGACTGGTCTTGTCTCGGCCCCCTCCTTTAATAAAGACCGCTCACTGCTCCTCTCTCTCCATGTGCACAGTGACTGGTCTTGTCTCCGCCCCCTCCTTTTAGTAAAGACCGGTGACTGCTGCTCTCTCTCCTTGTGCAGGGTGACTGGTCTTGTCTCCACCCCCTCCTTTTAATAAAGACCGCTCACTGCTGCTCTCTCTCCTTCTGCAGGGTGACTGGTCTTGTCTCCGCCCCCCTCCTGTAATAAGGACTGGTGACTGCTGCTCTCTCTCCTTGTGCAGGGTGACTGGTCTTGTCTCGGCCCCCTCCTGTAATAAGGACCGGTGACTGCTGCTCTCTCTCCTTGTGCAGGGTGACCGGTCTTGTCTCCGCCCCTTCCTGTAATAAAGACCGCTCACTGCCGCTCTCTCTCCTTGTGCGGGGTGACTGGTCTTGTCTCCGCCCCTTCCTGTAATAAAGACCACTCACTGCTGCTCTCTCTCCTTGTGCAGGGTGGCAGGTTTTGTCTCTGCCCCCTGCTGTGGTTTTCTGTAGCGGGTGGGGCCTGGTGGACCCCTCCCACAGCGCCGCTCTCTCCACGGGCTATGCACAGCACAGTGATGATGTCACAGCTACTTTTACAAGGTGATATCTGGGTTTGTAAACTCATTTGGTGCACACAAAGTGGATTTATATTTTTTTGTAGCTGTGGAGGAATATTTTTAACGTGAAAGTTTTGATCCCGGAGTTCACCTTTTAAACACCCACCAGTTGGTATCGCGGTCACATTGATAACTGATAGAACTGATGGACATTTTTTTTTATACCTTTTGACACATTGGTTGATGGATTCGGTCACATTAAAGATGTAGACAGGTTTTTTTCCCCCCCCCCG
>NW_017308474.1:45364-46552 GCF_000935625.1 Nanorana parkeri | reverse complement strand
TCCTTGTGCAGGGTGACTGGTCTTGTCTCGGCCCCCTCCTTTAATAAAGACCGCTCACTGCTCCTCTCTCTCCATGTGCACAGTGACTGGTCTTGTCTCCGCCCCCTCCTTTTAGTAAAGACCGGTGACTGCTGCTCTCTCTCCTTGTGCAGGGTGACTGGTCTTGTCTCCACCCCCTCCTTTTAATAAAGACCGCTCACTGCTGCTCTCTCTCCTTCTGCAGGGTGACTGGTCTTGTCTCCGCCCCCCTCCTGTAATAAGGACTGGTCACTGCTGCTCTCTCTCCTTCTGCAGGGTGACTGGTCTTGTCTCCGCCCCCCTCCTGTAATAAGGACTGGTGACTGCTGCTCTCTCTCCTTGTGCAGGGTGACTGGTCTTGTCTCGGCCCCCTCCTGTAATAAGGACCGGTGACTGCTGCTCTCTCTCCTTGTGCAGGGTGACCGGTCTTGTCTCCGCCCCTTCCTGTAATAAAGACCGCTCACTGCCGCTCTCTCTCCTTGTGCGGGGTGACTGGTCTTGTCTCCGCCCCTTCCTGTAATAAAGACCACTCACTGCTGCTCTCTCTCCTTGTGCAGGGTGGCAGGTTTTGTCTCTGCCCCCTGCTGTGGTTTTCTGTAGCGGGTGGGGCCTGGTGGACCCCTCCCACAGCGCCGCTCTCTCCACGGGCTATGCACAGCACAGTGATGATGTCACAGCTACTTTTACAAGGTGATATCTGGGTTTGTAAACTCATTTGGTGCACACAAAGTGGATTTATATTTTTTTGTAGCTGTGGAGGAATATTTTTAACGTGAAAGTTTTGATCCCGGAGTTCACCTTTTAAACACCCACCAGTTGGTATCGCGGTCACATTGATAACTGATAGAACTGATGGACATTTTTTTTTATACCTTTTGACACATTGGTTGATGTTTCTGAAAAAGAAAGTCAGGGAGGCACGGCGCTCAGTCCACGTGCAGGAGGCGAGGGTTAAACGATGCCGCCGCCTGATTGGCTGCAGAGAGGAACAGGATGCAGCGAGCGCTGCGGCGAGTCCGATCAGATGAAGCTTCTCCAGAACTTTGGCTGTTACCGCAGTAACCGCTGACGTCACCCTCGCCCGGCAATTAGCTGGCAGCTCTCTGTTTTTCACGATAGCCATGCTGGCTGCAATTGACTGCATTAAGGAAAAGGGGGAGATTGGGGGGG
>NW_017308474.1:39909-40245 GCF_000935625.1 Nanorana parkeri | reverse complement strand
TGACCTGCGTTAGGCCGCTGCTTGTGTGTAAAAATGGAGTGCTCAGGGGAGGGGGCCGCCTGGCGTCTCTTAACCCCTCCGATGTCGGAGCAGGAAAACGTGTGCACCGCGCGCACGTGGAGAGGAACCAGAAAGTTCGACTTTCACAATTGTTACTTTTCCGGGGAAGTTTCTGTTTTACATTTCGATGTTTTGATACATTTATAACATTTGCCGGTTTGTTTGTTTGTTTTTATAGTAAATTCTTATTAAAGTTTTATAAATATACAAAGCTGAATAAAGGAAACGGAATCGCAGAGATCACATCCGACTTCCTAGAGATGGATCCAGGGGCGT
>NW_017308474.1:36721-38876 GCF_000935625.1 Nanorana parkeri | reverse complement strand
AACCCAAACAGCCCACCTGAGGGTGACCCTGCAGAGCCCACCATAGACTCTCTATGGTGGGCTCTGCAGGGTCTCAGGCGGGCGGTCAAGCCCTCTTACCTCCTGCCGATGACGGGCCCAGCCACCTCCTGCGAAGCTGCTGGTTGTCACCGACTCAGCAGCGGCTGCGAGGATTTGACGGAGCGTTCCTCCTCACAGCCGCCAGTGACAGCCGGCAGCCTGGCTGTCCGAGCTAGATGCCATAGCGACCCAGGCGGCCCCCGCATGGCATCAGGGAGATGTCCTGGCCGGGCCCCGACGTGCCCCGGGCCCCATAGCGGCCGCCTGGGTGATTGTTACACCACTGGATGGATCGCAATGGAGACGGATTTGGCGGTCGAGGTCACATGGGACAGTAAGGTGAAAGCGAGGGACCTGAGCAGAGAAGAGAATGACAGTTTAGGAAGTGAGGAGATTAGGGGAGGACATGATTCTGATGTACAAGATGCTCAATGGGGATAGCAACATCGGCAATAAACTTCATAACGTAAACTCCAAAACAAAGACTAGAGGAGGCCACCACCTAAAATTGATGGAGAAAGGATTTCAGACCAAGGGGTGCGGTCTGCAGGCAGGAGGAAGCATTTCCTCAGCCCCTTTCAGTAAAAAGTCTGCAAAGAAAAGCAAATCCCTGAAATCCAGTCAATGACTTTGTCTAGGCTGAAATGATGTCATCCTTCTGCTGCAGGCCGGGGGAAGCATTTCCTCAGTCCCCCCTCTCCCCAAGTGATCAGTCTGCTGCAGGCAAGAGGAAGCATTTCCTCAGCCCCCCCTTCCCCCAGTGATCAATTTGCTGCAGGCAGGAGGAAGCATTTCCTCAGCCCCCCTCCTCCCCCCCTAGTGATCAATCTGCTGCAGGCAGGAGGAAGCATTTCTGCACAGGCCACAGGATTTACATGACTGCATCATTTCTGAGCCAGGGGGGGGGAGTCATGTGATCTCTTTGAGAAATACCTGGAAGGGTCACATGACACATTGCTGAGGATGTATGAAATAACAGAAAGAAATGTATCTGATGACAGGTCCTGTTTAGTTGGGATGAACCTCTCGCAGTTCCTGCAGGTTGTCCCAAAGCAAGTCAACTGCAAAGAGCGGAAGTGATGTCAGATGAGATGAAATATCTCCTCCTCATTGACCTGCTGCCTACGTTGTGGCCCTCCGGTGCTCTGCAGACATTAGTCTTCACCTCACACTGGGAATTCTCTCTCCTTTGTGACTCTTTTCTTTCTTTTTGCTGCGTTTTTTCTCTGAGCGGAGTCGCACTTTCTACTTGCCGGTAGCTCATACGAGGCTGGCGAGTGTCGAGCAGGTTTGTGCTTCTCGCCACATCCGGGATTCAGAAATATCCGAATTTTACAACCAAGAGCGGTTTTGCAAAAGATTTGGCACCTCGCCTTTCCCTGGAGAAGCTCCCATAATTCCCTGGAGAAGCGGTTATAGAGGTTTTTACTTTTTTTCCTTCTGATTTGTTACTCTGAAAATCTTTATTAGAAGTTTCTTATAAAATGGAGTTCAGGGAAAGAGAAAAACCTCTCGGGCTCCGGAGGGGAACATTTCCGGAGTGTAACGGCAACAACGGCGAGAATAAGTTGTAGTTAACAAGGCCGTTCTCTCCGCTCCAGCAGGCCGAGACCTTGTTCTGGGTCTACAAGTGGCACTTTGTGAGTGCGGCCCCTCCGGCGAGACAACACGCATGTCAGCCGTGTGAGCGTGCCGAATCCATGCCACCACCACGCCGGACCTGCCGTGTGCACCTGTTACTGAGTGCCCAGACACAGACTGCAATAGTATAACTCTGACATATACCGCAGTGCTGTACAGAGCACACTGAGCCAGTCACATCAGTCTCTGTACAGAAGAGCTTACACTCTAATGTCCCCTCCCCCCCCACAGTCACATCAGTCTCTGTACAGAGGAGCTTACACTCTAATGTCCCCTCCCCCACAGTCACATCAGTCTCTGTACAGAGGAGCTTACACTCTAATGTCCCCTCCCCCACAGTCACATCAGTCTCTGTACAGAGGAGCTTACACTCTAATGTCCCCTCCCCCACAGTCACATCAGTCTCTGTACAGAAGAGCTTACACTCTAATGTCCCCTCCCCCACAGTCACATC
>NW_017308474.1:31388-36218 GCF_000935625.1 Nanorana parkeri | reverse complement strand
CGGCTCATCACATTTCAGCTTTGTTCTTCCATATTCTGCCAGAAACCAAAAAACAACTTCTCCAATCTGCTGACAAAACTTCTTTTTTGTACTTTGTTTCCATTTCAGATTAAAAAAAAAAAAACAATAAAATCCATCGAAATCTCAGAATATGAGAAGAAAGTTCTGACGGGTTTCGCGTCACGTTTTCTGCCATTTGCGGAGCGAATGTCCGTGAGAGGGACGGAATAACGTGAACCCGCCGCCCAAGAGCGCCAATTTAATGGCGGAACTTTCCGTGCTTTGGTCAGAGGAGGAAATCCTTCAATCGCGTCACTTTATTTATTTTTTTGCTGTGCGTCCCATTCAGGATAATTCCCTTCACTTCCTGTCCCGAAGACCCAACAGGAAATGAGAGGAAGTCTCTAGAAAATAAGGAGATTCCTTTTTAGACCGTTGTCACCGGGAACCGGTGTCCCCCTCTCACTCAGTCCCTGTCAAAAGGGTCCCCAGGACAAAAATTTCGGGTAAATCTCCCTCCAGGAGGCAATAAAATATCTAACCGATCCCATCCAGAACTCGGGGAGAGAGAGATTTTTTAAATACAACTAATCGATTAATCGGAGTTAATAATCGGCTAACTAATCGATTATGAAAATAAGCCTTAGTATATATATATTGGGAGCGGCGGGCGGCATTCATAGCCTTGTCATTTCATTTGTCTGTGTCCCTGTTCCTCCCCCAATGATCAGTCTGCTGCAGGCAGGAGGAAGTATTTCCTCAGTCTCCCCTCCCCCAGTGATCAGACTACTGCAGGCAGGAGGAAGCATTTCCTCAGTCTCCCCCCCCCGCCCCCAGTGATCAGACTCCAACATTATAACTTTGTATCCAGTCACAAGGTGAGAGGCTGTAGTAGGGACTGATGAAGACATTGTCAGGGGGCGTCATGTGATCTCTGCGAGCGGTAATACATACCTGGCATTGTTACTCTGACACGTTACTCACGCTCCATGAAATATGTCTGCTGACATGTTGTGATAAATGAAAAGTTAACACGTATGTGGCTTTCAGCCAGCGGAATCTCCTCTCCTATGAAGGGGATCCGGCGACGAATCTCCTCCACTTCATCATCTTTTATTCTATTTTGTTCACTTTTCACCATTTTTCAGTGCTCAGTTCTCACCCGGCACAGAGCGGAATGCGTCCCCTCGCCGCGAAGCGCCCCTGTGTAATATTCCATTCCAAATGCAAGTCCAATGATGGTTTGCAAAGCCGACGCGTTTCAGGGGCTGTAACTTCGCCCTCTTCAGCAGGGGTAACGTAACAACATCACAGAAAACTGGAGAAGAAATCAGATACCAGAACCGACATGAAGAATGAAAGATGATTGTTGGTGGATGATGATGGTTGTAGTTTGATGATGATGGTTGTAGTTTGATGATGATGGTTGTAGTTTGATGATGATGGTTGTAGTTGGATGATGATGGTTGTCGGTGGAGGAGGATGATGATGGTTGTAGTTGGATGATGATGATGATTGTCGGTGGAGGAGGATGATGATGGTGATGGTTGTAGGTGGAGGATGATGATTGTCGGTGGATGATGATGGTTGTAGGTGGATGATGATGGTGATGGTTGTAGTTGGATGATGATGATTGTCGGTGGAGGAGGATGATGATGGTGATGGTTGTAGGTGGAGGATGATGATTGTCGGTGGATGATGATGGTTGTAGGTGGATGATGATGGTGATGGTTGTAGTTGGATGATGATGATTGTCGGTGGAGAAGGATGATGATGGTTGTAGGTGGATGATGATGGTGATGGTTGTAGTTGGATGATGATGGTTGTCGGTGGAGGAGGATGGTGATGGTTGTAGTTGGATGATGATGATGGTTGTAGGTGGATGATGATGATTGTCGGTGGAGGAGGATGATGATGGTGATGGTTGTAGGTGGATGATGATGATTGTCGGTGGATGATGGTGGTTGTAGGTGGATGATGATGATTGTCGGTGGAGGAGGATGATGATGGTGATGGTTGTAGGTGGATGATGATGATTGTCGGTGGATGATGATGGTTGTAGGTGGATGATGATGATTGTCGGTGGAGGAGGATGATGATGGTGATGGTTGTAGGTGGATGATGATGATTGTCGGATGATGATGGTTGTAGGTGGATGATGATGGTGATGGTTGTAGTTGGATGATGATGATTGTCGGTGGAGAAGGATGATGATGGTTGTAGGTGGATGATGATGGTGATGGTTGTAGTTGGATGATGATGGTTGTCGGTGGAGGAGGATGATGATGGTTGTAGTTGGATGATGATGATGATTGTCGGTGGAGGAGGATGATGATGGTGGTGGTTGTAGGTGGATGATGATGATTGTCGGTGGATGATGGTGGTTTAGGTGGAGGATGATGATTGTCGGTGGATGATGATGGTTGTAGGTGGATGATGATGGTGATGGTTGTAGTTGGATGATGATGATTGTCGGTGGAGAAGGATGATGATGGTTGTAGGTGGATGATGATGGTGATGGTTGTAGTTGGATGATGATGGTTGTCGGTGGAGGAGGATGGTGATGGTTGTAGTTGGATGATGATGATGGTTGTAGGTGGATGATGATGATTGTCGGTGGAGGAGGATGATGATGGTGATGGTTGTAGGTGGATGATGATGATTGTCGGTGGATGATGGTGGTTGTAGGTGGATGATGATGATTGTCGGTGGAGGAGGATGATGATGGTGATGGTTGTAGGTGGATGATGATGGTGATGGTTGTAGTTAGATGATGAATGATGATGATTGTCGGTGGTGATGATGGTTGTAGGTGGATGATGATGGTGATGGTTGTAGTTGGATGATGATGATGGTTGTAGTTGGATGATGATGGTTGTCGGTGGAGGAGGATGATGATGGTGATGGTTGTAGTTGGATGATGATGATGGTTGTAGTTGGATGATGATGATGGTTGTAGGTGGATGATGATGATTGTCGGTGGAGGAGGAGGATGATGGTGATGGTTGTAGGTGGATGATGATGATTGTAGTCGGATGATAGTTGAAGGTGGATGATGATCGCTGTCATTGTGTAACGCAGTCTGTTGGTTTATTATTGATCAGTGTTTTCAGTTACATGTTGGCCCCAAGTGATGATATAAAGAGTCTTCGGGGTCCCCTCACCTCTTATCCACTCCCCCCAGGCACCGCACTGCATCATGGGAATGTTCTGTTATGACCTAAAGAGGACCTGTCACTATACACGGAAGGCGGAATTGAAGCAGAACTCAGCTATTTAGATTTGTGGGCGAAGTTCCGTGTCGGCGTTCTCAGCACATCTTTCAGGAAACCCCCAGAATTTTATTTATTTTTCCAAGAGGGTGACGGGATTTGCCGATCTGGCTATTGTTTGATGGAAGAGCCGTGTTTGATGGGAGGAGTGTGGGAGGAGTGTCGCTAGATGGGAGGAGCTTCATTGGATAGAGGAGCGACATTTGATGGGGCAGCATTGCTGGATGGATGACAGCTGTTTGATGGGAGGAGCGTTGTTAGACAGAGGAGGAGCGATGTTTGATGGGAGGAGCAATGTTTGATGGGAGGAGCAATATTTGATGGGAGGAGCGATGGATGGAGTAGAGATGTTTGTTTGATGGGAGGAGCGACGTTAGACGAAGAGGAGCGATATTTGATGGGAGGAGAAATGTTTGATGGGAGGAGCGATGGATGGAGGAGCTACGTTGGATGGAGGAGGAGCGATGTTTGATGGGAGGAGCAATGTTTGATGGGGGGAGCGATGGATGGAGGAGCTACGTTGGACGGAGGAGGAGCGATGTTTGATGGGAGGAGCAATGTTTGATGGGAGGAGGGATGGATGGAGGAGCTACGTTGGATGGAGGAGAGATGTTTATTTGATGGGAGGAGCCATGTTTGATGGGAGGAGCAATGTTTGATGGGAGGAGCAATGGATTGAGGAGCTACGTTGGACGGAGGAGAGATGTTTATTTGATGGGAGGAGAGATGTTTATTTGATGGGAGGAGCAATGTTTGATGGGAGGAGCAATGTTTGATGGGAGGAGCGATGGATGGAGGAGCTACGTTGGACGGAGGAGAGATGTTTATTTGATGGGAGGAGCCATGTTTGATGGGAGTAGCGACATTGGACGGAGGAGCGATGTTTGGATGAGTCTTGATTTAGGTTCCTGTTCACACTTTAATGTTCTGTGAACGCGCGCCAATGCGTACGCTTGACGCGCATTCCCACAATGAATCAAAAATGTGCGATGTCCTTGCGGTGCCTT
The DNA here is from genome assembly GCF_000935625.1 of Nanorana parkeri. NCBI lineage: Eukaryota > Metazoa > Chordata > Amphibia > Anura > Dicroglossidae > Nanorana > Nanorana parkeri. The sequence continues at coordinate 31,939 of NW_017308474.1, read as the reverse complement.
TTACTTGCTAATGGCGACCCAAATGCGTCCGGTAAAATGCTGGCGGACGCCCGCCAAAGATACGCATGGTGGGAAGCTGCCGCATGAACTTCTTTGTCACTCGTGCAGCCCAACGACATGAAGGCTGATGTGCGGCAACGGCGCGTTCACTCATCACAAAGTGTGAACCGCCTTAAAGTGAACATCTCTCCGACAGAACAGTTTTGTTTCGGCCGCGGGATGACAAGTCGCGGTGACACGTTGACCGCGGACAGAGACGACCTGCAGATGGGTTCTCGAGCTTCGTACTTTCCCTTTAAATCTGATAATTTGCCCGCCGGCCCCGTTTCACTTTGAATATTTGGATTTGCCTATGAAACGAAGCGCGGCAGGTGCTGACGTCAATGCATTTCTGCTGCTCCATTCACCTGAACTTATTTTTCAGTCTTTTTGAATCTTCTTCCTCTTTTTTTTGATGTGAGCGCGGTGGTGGGGGGAGGGGGGTTGCTGTGCCGGCTCGGATCTATGGGCTGCACGTCTTTGTGGTCTGTGCGGCATATGATACAATACTT
>NW_017308474.1:24839-30839 GCF_000935625.1 Nanorana parkeri | reverse complement strand
GATGATGATGATTGTCGGTGGAGGAGGATGATGATGGTGATGGTTGTAGGTGGATGATGATGATTGTCGGTGGATGATGGTGGTTGTAGGTGGATGATGATGATTGTCGGTGGAGGAGGATGATGATGGTGATGGTTGTAGGTGGAGGATGATGATTGTCGGTGGATGATGATGGTTGTAGGTGGATGATGATGGTGATGGTTGTAGTTGGATGATGATGATTGTCGGTGGAGAAGGATGATGATGGTTGTAGGTGGATGATGATGGTGATGGTTGTAGTTGGATGATGATGGTTGTCGGTGGAGGAGGATGGTGATGGTTGTAGTTGGATGATGATGATGGTTGTAGGTGGATGATGATGATTGTCGGTGGAGGAGGATGATGATGGTGATGGTTGTAGGTGGATGATGATGATTGTCGGTGGATGATGGTGGTTGTAGGTGGATGATGATGATTGTCGGTGGAGGAGGATGATGATGGTGATGGTTGTAGGTGGAGGATGATGATTGTCGGTGGATGATGATGGTTGTAGGTGGATGATGATGGTGATGGTTGTAGTTGGATGATGATGATTGTCGGTGGAGAAGGATGATGATGGTTGTAGGTGGATGATGATGGTGATGGTTGTAGTTGGATGATGATGGTTGTCGGTGGAGGAGGATGGTGATGGTTGTAGTTGGATGATGATGATGGTTGTAGGTGGATGATGATGATTGTCGGTGGAGGAGGATGATGATGGTGATGGTTGTAGGTGGATGATGATGATTGTCGGTGGATGATGGTGGTTGTAGGTGGATGATGATGATTGTCGGTGGAGGAGGATGATGATGGTGATGGTTGTAGGTGGAGGATGATGATTGTCGGTGGATGATGATGGTTGTAGGTGGATGATGATGGTGATGGTTGTAGTTGGATGATGATGATTGTCGGTGGAGAAGGATGATGATGGTTGTAGGTGGATGATGATGGTGATGGTTGTAGTTGGATGATGATGGTTGTCGGTGGAGGAGGATGGTGATGGTTGTAGTTGGATGATGATGATGGTTGTAGGTGGATGATGATGATTGTCGGTGGAGGAGGATGATGATGGTGATGGTTGTAGGTGGATGATGATGATTGTCGGTGGATGATGGTGGTTGTAGGTGGATGATGATGATTGTCGGTGGAGGAGGATGATGATGGTGATGGTTGTAGGTGGAGGATGATGATTGTCGGTGGATGATGATGGTTGTAGGTGGATGATGATGGTGATGGTTGTAGTTGGATGATGATGATTGTCGGTGGAGAAGGATGATGATGGTTGTAGGTGGATGATGATGGTGATGGTTGTAGTTGGATGATGATGGTTGTCGGTGGAGGAGGATGGTGATGGTTGTAGTTGGATGATGATGATGGTTGTAGGTGGATGATGATGATTGTCGGTGGAGGAGGATGATGATGGTGATGGTTGTAGGTGGATGATGATGATTGTCGGTGGATGATGGTGGTTGTAGGTGGATGATGATGATTGTCGGTGGAGGAGGATGATGATGGTGATGGTTGTAGGTGGATGATGATGGTGATGGTTGTAGTTAGATGATGATGATTGTCGGTGGAGAAGGATGATGATGGTTGTAGGTGGATGATGATGGTGATGGTTGTAGTTGGATGATGATGGTTGTCGGTGGAGGAGGATGATGATGGTGATGGTTGTAGTTGGATGATGATGATGGTTGTAGTTGGATGATGATGATGGTTGTAGGTGGATGATGATGATTGTCGGTGGAGGAGGAGGATGATGGTGATGGTTGTAGGTGGATGATGATGATTGTAGTCGGATGATAGTTGAAGGTGGATGATGATCGCTGTCATTGTGTAACGCAGTCTGTTGGTTTATTATTGATCAGTGTTTTCAGTTACATGTTGGCCCCAAGTGATGATATAAAGAGTCTTCGGGGTCCCCTCACCTCTTATCCACTCCCCCCAGGCACCGCACTGCATCATGGGAATGTTCTGTTATGACCTAAAGAGGACCTGTCACTATACACGGAAGGCGGAATTGAAGCAGAACTCAGCTATTTAGATTTGTGGGCGAAGTTCCGTGTCGGCGTTCTCAGCACATCTTTCAGGAAACCCCCAGAATTTTATTTATTTTTCCAAGAGGGTGACGGGATTTGCCGATCTGGCTATTGTTTGATGGAAGAGCCGTGTTTGATGGGAGGAGTGTGGGAGGAGTGTCGCTAGATGGGAGGAGCTTCATTGGATAGAGGAGCGACATTTGATGGGGCAGCATTGCTGGATGGATGACAGCTGTTTGATGGGAGGAGCGTTGTTAGACAGAGGAGGAGCGATGTTTGATGGGAGGAGCAATGTTTGATGGGAGGAGCAATATTTGATGGGAGGAGCGATGGATGGAGTAGAGATGTTTGTTTGATGGGAGGAGCGACGTTAGACGAAGAGGAGCGATATTTGATGGGAGGAGAAATGTTTGATGGGAGGAGCGATGGATGGAGGAGCTACGTTGGATGGAGGAGGAGCGATGTTTGATGGGAGGAGCAATGTTTGATGGGGGGAGCGATGGATGGAGGAGCTACGTTGGACGGAGGAGGAGCGATGTTTGATGGGAGGAGCAATGTTTGATGGGAGGAGGGATGGATGGAGGAGCTACGTTGGATGGAGGAGAGATGTTTATTTGATGGGAGGAGCCATGTTTGATGGGAGGAGCAATGTTTGATGGGAGGAGCAATGGATTGAGGAGCTACGTTGGACGGAGGAGAGATGTTTATTTGATGGGAGGAGAGATGTTTATTTGATGGGAGGAGCAATGTTTGATGGGGGGAGCGATGGATGGAGGAGCTACGTTGGACGGAGGAGAGATGTTTATTTGATGGGAGGAGCCATGTTTGATGGGAGGAGCGATGGATGGAGGAGCTACGTTGGACGGAGGAGGAGCAATGTTTGATGGGGGGAGCGATGGATGGAGGAGCTACGTTGGATGGAGGAGAGATGTTTATTTGATGGGAGGAGCAATGTTTGATGGGAGGAGCAATGTTTGATGGGAGGAGCGATGGATGGAGGAGCTACGTTGTCCCGCCACAGATACGCATGGTGGGAAGCTCGCAGCTGGGAATGCCGCATGAACTTCTTTGTCACTCGTGCAGCCCAACGACATGAAGGCTGATGTGCGGCAACGGCGCGTTCACTCATCACAAAGTGTGAACCGCCTTAAAGTGAACATCTCTCCGACAGAACAGTTTTGTTTCGGCCGCGGGATGACAAGTCGCGGTGACACGTTGACCGCGGACAGAGACGACCTGCAGATGGGTTCTCGAGCTTCGTACTTTCCCTTTAAATCTGATAATTTGCCCGCCGGCCCCGTTTCACTTTGAATATTTGGATTTGCCTATGAAACGAAGCGCGGCAGGTGCTGACGTCAATGCATTTCTGCTGCTCCATTCACCTGAACTTATTTTTCAGTCTTTTTGAATCTTCTTCCTCTTTTTTTTGATGTGAGCGCGGTGGTGGGGGGAGGGGGGTTGCTGTGCCGGCTCGGATCTATGGGCTGCACGTCTTTGTGGTCTGTGCGGCATATGATACAATACTTATCTGCTGTGTGCCGAGCCGAACCGTCTCCAGCAGAGAGACAGGCCGAGCGCCCCCATTTTTTTTTTTGGGGGGGCTACTTGGTGTGCAGCAAGAGAAGAGAGGGGGGGGATGGGCACCAGTGTGGTGATGTATTTTGATGTTTGTCTGGAGTTCAACTTTTTAAATGGTGAATGTGACCCGTGAGTGGTGAATCCCCGGGATCCCTGAACTCCGATCTCTGACGGGTCATAATACTCGGGGGAGATGATGTCATAGAGAGACATGGATCCGATTCTTTGTATCCGGGGGAGATGATGTCATAGAGAGACATGGATCCGATTCTTTGTATCCGGAGGAGATGATGTCATAGAGAGACATGGATCCGATTCTTTGTATCCGGAGGAGATGATGTCATAGAGAGACGAGGATCCGATTCTTTGTATCCGGAGGAGATGATGTCATAGAGAGACGAGGATCCGATTCTTTGTATCCGGAGGAGATGATGTCATAGAGAGACGAGGATCCGATTCTTTGTATCCGGGGGAGATGATGTCATAGAGAGACGAGGATCCGGTTCTTTGTATCCGGAGGAGATGATGTCATAGAGAGACATGGATCCGATTCTTTGTATCCGGAGGAGATGATGTCATAGAGAGACATGGATCCGATTCTTTGTATCCGGAGGAGATGATGTCATAGAGAGACGAGGATCCGATTCTTTGTATCCGGGGTAGATGATGTCATAGAGAGACGAGGATCCGATTCTTTGTATCCGGGGGAGATGATGTCATAGAGAGACGAGGATCCGATTCTTTGTTTGTGCCCTATGACCCCCTCACAGAAGGGCGGCTGGGGGCTCCCCCTATCGGCAGTGACAGCAGCCTATGTCCTCCGTACCCCTCCGCGCCGCTGCTTGTGGTTTCCTTGTGGTTTGGCTGATGGGAGCGAAGCGCGTCGCGTCATCTCACTCTGAGATTGTGAGATATGCGGCTGCCTGACATACGCCGATTGACGTCATGAGGAATAGCCGAGCGACCGCAGAGCATCGCACCGTGACCTGCTCCAGAATGCTCTGCTTCCTCCATGACACCCTCTATCGCTTCTCTACTAATGGGCCGCCCAGCCGAGAACTGTTACTTCTCTCTGCTGCCCCAAGGCCAGGTTCCTCAAAGTGCCCCCCCCCCCCATGGAGAATGGCCGACCTGCAGGCTGCATACAAGTGATCCTGGTGACATCCCCGGGATCACTTGTACAAAACAAGCGGCGGCTTCCCCGCTGTACATTTAGCCCTGCTTGCCCAAAGCCGGGCTAAAGTCAGAAAACAACTACCCGCCCAGCGCCCAGAACTGCATATCCCGGGCATCAGGAGATAGGAATTCCACACCCCTGCTGCCCCAAGGCCGGGCCTCGGTTGGCCTTGTGGGAAATCCAGCCCTGGATACACAGCGTGTGTGTGTGGAGAGATGAGAGATCGTTCTTGGCTGATACTGAACAGTTTCAGCAGCTGGCAAAGTTAGTACATAGGAAATATCTGTATATTTGCAGCCGCCCCGGCGTTACATCGTCACTCCCCGTATTCCTACAACACGCCCACCCTCTCATTCATTGGATGTCAGTTCTGCCAATCACGGAAGCTCAGCATCACATGTGGACATTACCTAAGGCGGTATTTAGAAGAACGGGGAAGACGATACCGGCAGATTGGACCTTCGCTTTTGTTGTTTTAAGTTTCGGGTTTTTTGTATTCGTCATAGAAAAATCTGTTTGCTTTCAGCCGGCCTCTCTCTCATTGAAATGTCCTGCTGCTGGTGTTGAAGATAATAGGCGGGGAGGGGGAGGGGTCACTGCAGCCGTGTTTGGTAATTTAGAGCTCCATAAGCGGCAGGTTTTTTCCCCTCGCGCAGCTGATATGAATGTGGCGGAAAACACGTGATGAGGAGCTGAGAGCGCCACCCGCTGGCTGCATGCAGGAATGCAATTATTCAAATGTCATATTTGTTCGGACTCGCGGGGTGATTGTGGAATGTTTACATCGTGTTTAGTGGCAACTGAGTTAAAGAGTAATGACGAGAATGTACAGAACGCAACGCCCGGCCGGCCTGGAATTACTCCCGTGGGAGGGGCTTAGCGGCCTCCGCCCCCCAATTCCCATCCGATCTACTGCGGGGAAACCATGAAATTATCATCATTCATATTACATAGCTCTGACATATACCGCAGCGCTGTACAGAGGACACTCAGCCAGTCACATCAGTCTCTGTACAGAGGAGCTTACACTCTAATGTCCCCTCCCCCACAGTCACATCAGTCTCTGTACAGAGGAGCTTACACTCTAATGCCCCGCCCCCACAGTCACATCAGTCTCTGTACAGAGGAGCTTACACTCTAATGCCCCCTCCCCCCCAGTCACATCAGTCTCTGTACAGAGGAGCTTAC
>NW_017308474.1:22713-24625 GCF_000935625.1 Nanorana parkeri | reverse complement strand
CCCACCTCCCATCCCCCCCACCGTGGTGACAGCTGCTGAGGGAAAGTTTCAGCTAAAGAGGGAAAAGCTCCTCTAAGTGGCATCATCAGGAGGAGGAAACCAACAATAACAAATAGTGTTACATTGTCTCAATGCTCTGTCCTTGGTCAGACACTTCCTGTTATAGGGTGACAATGCTCTGTCCTTGTTCAGACACTTCCGGTTATAGGGTGACAATGCTCTGTCCTCGGTCAGACACTTCCTGTTATAGGGTGACAATGCTCTGTCCTTGTTCAGACACTTCCTGTTATAGGGTGACAATGCTGTGTCCTTGTTCAGGCACTTCCTGTTATAGGGTGACAACACTCTCTCTCCCAACTGCTCTCCTGCGTTGTCACCCTCTCACATGGGCTCCCGATAGAGACTACAAATTGCCATATAACTACACAGACACGGCACACTGTTGTCACCGTCAGGAATCTCTCCCCTAGAAATGCCGTGCCGCCGTACAGACAGGAAGTGACTGTAAAGCTGCTGCAGGAGATCAGCGGCACTGAGATGGAACAAATGGTGAATGTTTCTGATACTCGGAGCCCATCACACGTCACGCAGTTCGGGGGTCACGTGATGATGAGGAAGGTGATTATAGACGTCAGGAGAAGGAGGGGGGGGGGCACCCCGAATGTTCTCCTGAAATGTATCCCGGTCAGAGTCTCGGCGCAGTCATGAAGAGGTTAATGAGGAATGATTGTGCCGGGACGGTAATCATCATTATCGGTGTCCTTGCGGGGGATTGCGGAGATTTAAAAGCCGGTTATGAGTCATTTGCTGCATGTCGGGGGAATGTTTCGGATGGACGCGGTTTTGGTGCTTCCTGCGTCTCAGCGCTCGGCGAGGAAATGGAAACGTCATTTATCTTTGTAACCGAAAATGATCAAGTTTCACATAATGCGTGATCCTCCCTATGCAGCGGCGCAGTACATCGTTGTATTCGATCCTCCCTATGCAGCGGCGCAGTACATCGTTGTATTCGATCCTCCCTATGCAGCGGCGCAGTACATCGTTGTATTCGATCCTCCACATGCAGCGGCGCAGTACATCGTTGTATTTGATCCTCCCTATGCAGCGGCGCAGTACATCGTTGTATTTGATCCTCCCTATGCAGCGGCGCAGTACATCGTTGTATTTGATCCTCCCTATGCAGCGGCGCAGTACATCGTTGTATTTGATCCTCCACATGCAGCGGCGCAGTACATCGTTGTATCTGATCCTCCACATGCAGCGGACTTAACCATAAGCCCCCTCATTGGCCCCTCTCAGCCCGCTGACCATCGTTCACAGGCCACGCGGTGCGTTGTGGTTTGCAGGAATCGGTGAATCTCGAGCTCTCTGCGGCAGATCCATGGCAGCGCGGTGAAGCTGAACCTCGTCCCGTCTCGTCTGCCGTGTGCTCTACTTTCCGTGTAACAGCGCTTCGTTGGCCACCGTCCCAGCCGGCTTCGGTGCCAAAAGATTTGCTGTTGGTTTTATTTCGGCAGCGGCCGTGAATGAGAGCGCAGGTTGTGTCCCCCGTATAATTAGGAGAATCCTTTAATGATACCCTGCGCGGCGACTTCCTCCTCTGGGGCTCCGCGGAGCTTCTACTCAGCAGCTGCCGCCGTCTCGTCCCTCCATCACCTGACGCACCAAAGACGCCTGCAGGTGTTCAATGCGAAGTGGATGATTCCACGCGCACCCTGCGGGGCCCGGGACAGGAAGTCCGATGTGCAGCTCCAGAATGTCCCCGTATTCCAAATTGTCGCATTCCCCCTCCCCCCCTCTACTGCCCCTTCACTGGCATCAGATACCCCCCACCTTCTATAGGTCAGCAGCCAGGGGACACTGGGGGGTAGGGCAGTACGTGTCAGGTGACCTCCGAACCCCCCCCCCCCCC
>NW_017308474.1:19520-22694 GCF_000935625.1 Nanorana parkeri | reverse complement strand
CTTCTATCTGACCGCCGCCCTCCCCTTCAGTCTTCTCTCTGCCCTCCGTCCTTCCCTTCAGTCTTCTATCTGACCTCGGTCCTCCCCTTCAGTCTTCTCTCTGACCTCCGACCTCCCCTTCAGTCTTTTCTCTAACCTCCGACCTCCCCTTCAGTCTTCTCTCTGACCTCCGTCCTTACCCTTAGTCTTCTATCTCACCTCCGTCCTCCCCTTCAGTCTTCTCTCTGACCTCCGTCCTCCCCTTCAGTCTTCTATCTGACCTCCGTCCTTCCCTTCAGTCTTCTATCTGACCTCCGTCCTTCCCTTCAGTCTTCTATCTGACCTCCGTCCTTCCCTTCAGTCTTCTATCTGACCTCCGTCCTTCCCTTCAGTCTTCTATCTGACCTCCGTCCTTCCCTTCAGTCTTCTATCTGACCTCCGTCCTTCCCTTCAGTCTTCTATCTGACCTCCGTCCTTCCCTTCAGTCTTCTATCTGACCTCCGTCCTTCCCTTCAGTCTTCTATCTGACCTCCGTCCTTCCCTTCAGTCTTCTATCTGACCTCCGTCCTTCCCTTCAGTCTTCTATCTGACCTCCGTCCTTCCCTTCAGTCTTCTATCTGACCTCCGTCCTTCCCTTCAGTCTTCTATCTGACCTCCGTCCTTCCCTTCAGTCTTCTATCTGACCTCCGTCCTTCCCTTCAGTCTTCTATCTGACCTCCGTCCTTCCCTTCAGTCTTCTATCTGACCTCCGTCCTTCCCTTCAGTCTTCTATCTGACCTCCGTCCTTCCCTTCAGTCTTCTATCTGACCTCCGTCCTTCCCTTCAGTCTTCTATCTGACCTCCGTCCTTCCCTTCAGTCTTCTATCTGACCTCCGTCCTTCCCTTCAGTCTTCTATCTGACCTCCGTCCTTCCCTTCAGTCTTCTATCTGACCTCCGTCCTTCCCTTCAGTCTTCTATCTGACCTCCGTCCTTCCCTTCAGTCTTCTATCTGACCTCCGTCCTTCCCTTCAGTCTTCTATCTGACCTCCGTCCTTCCCTTCAGTCTTCTATCTGACCTCCGTCCTTCCCTTCAGTCTTCTATCTGACCTCCGTCCTTCCCTTCAGTCTTCTATCTGACCTCCGTCCTTCCCTTCAGTCTTCTATCTGACCTCCGTCCTTCCCTTCAGTCTTCTATCTGACCTCCGTCCTTCCCTTCAGTCTTCTATCTGACCTCCGTCCTTCCCTTCAGTCTTCTATCTGACCTCCGTCCTTCCCTTCAGTCTTCTATCTGACCTCCGTCCTTCCCTTCAGTCTTCTATCTGACCTCCGTCCTTCCCTTCAGTCTTCTATCTGACCTCCGTCCTTCCCTTCAGTCTTCTATCTGACCTCCGTCCTTCCCTTCAGTCTTCTATCTGACCTCCGTCCTTCCCTTCAGTCTTCTATCTGACCTCTGTCCTCCCCTTCTGTCTTCTATCTGACCTCTGGCCTCCCCTTCACTCTTGTACAGTTGTACCGGCTCCTCCCCTCTTCCTCTGATGTCACTGCACGCTGGGAGCTGCTCACAATGTGCATTAGAAGCTGCAGCAAGTCAGATAGAGCCCGCCTCCTTTCCTGGGTGGAGGACGTCCAGCATCATCTAGCACCTTCCTCCCCAGCCTGACTGTTCCGCCCCCTTTCATTCATTGGATTTCATTTGGAGCCGAGTGTGACACACTTACACCGTAGGTCCCCTACATACGACCTGCGCATCCTACGTAACGCTTGGGATGCGGTGACCCCCGTGGTCGGTGGCGTCTCTCTATCGTGGGAGGATTCCCGGCTAGTGTCCGGTTGCCATGGCGCTCTCATTGTTTATCTGGATCTGTTGTGTTTCCATGGCGACTCCCGTGCACTCCAGTAACGCCTGAACGCATCACACACACACACACGCGTTGCCTTTCTGCGCTCCAAACTTCTATGAGCCGACGTCCGCCATCTGTGGCTTCCCAGACCCCGTAGAACTACAAGTCTCATCATGCACAGCCAGTGGGGTGGTTGTGTTCTTATTGGGTTTCTGTCCAAATAAAGGAAAGGTGAATGTAGAATTCCCGTGCCTCAGTGGGTGAGTCTGGGCTTTGTATGTCCTGCTGGCGGGTCTCTTCTCATGTTCTGGGTGGGGTGTGAAGGGTTACAAGTTCTGTCGGGTCTTTATAGGCTGCATGTGTCCCATTGGGGAGATCTCACTTCCTGTCTCTGAGATGCAACAGGAAGCCAAAGGAAATCTCCCCAGAAAAAGAGGAGGAGTCCCGGGAACACGGATAGCAGATGCTGCTTGTGCCGAACCCGCTGCCATTGGATGAGAGATCACATGACTGTCCATCTCAAAGTCTGGCCCCACCTACCATCCCGATATCACTAACAACCAATCAGCGGCTGAGGATGGCGGGTGCTGTGCCAACAAAACCCCGCCCACAGCGCGGTACCCCGTGTCCTTAAAGGTGCAGGGTCTGATCTGAGGTCCGAAGTGCATGCATTGATGTTGCACATGTTTTGTGTGCGCACCAGGTAATCGATGATTGCGCTCACCGCTGCGTTGCTCATGGCGAGTTCATCTCATTCATTATTAAATAACTCGCCATTCGCAGCGCAGCGATGAGAACAGAGACTACAACACAGTACTGGTCACCGGCCTACCGGGTGTCTAATGCGTGTCAACAGGACACTTAAGGGTTTATTTATAAACAGTTTGCGGGGCTCTTCTCCATGCGAGTATCTGCGAGCGTTCATCTTGGGCGAATAATTCCGCTTACGAACGTTCTTAAGACTTATTTTCTGCCAGTTCAAATGTAATGTCATGTAATACAATATTATGGCCACTAGGTGGAGCTGAGAAGTATCGGAGACAAATACTGATACATATCTGTTCCTCAGCTCCATCTAGTGACCAAAATGTAGAATTACATCACAATACCTTCAATTCTTAGGCATTCATTGGGCAAAAGGAACATTCGGATGTTTGCAGAGCGAAGAGCCTGTGAAATGCTTATAAATAGTTCCCATAATGCGGAAAAAGTTGTCATCCCCGAAACTAAACCTCCCCCCACACCATTATAAACAAATATTCTAATTATACAAATTCTGGGCTCTCTCCTCTCTCCCTTCTTCTTTTTCCTCTCCACCTCTCTCTCTCTCTCCCCTCTCCTCTCTCTTCCCCTCTCACTATCTCCCCTCCCTCT
>NW_017308474.1:16989-19431 GCF_000935625.1 Nanorana parkeri | reverse complement strand
TTCTCCCCTCAGATACATTGTAGGGAGACTCCATAGATTCCCCGGCCGTGTGTGTCTTGAGAAAACTGTGGTGGACTGTTGCCGAGCGTGCGAGTGCCTGGATGTCATGCCGATCCTCTGGCTTCTTTCTGTCTGGGGGTCTCTATCCTGACCTCATGCAGGATGATAGAACCTCTCCGCTCCCCCTGTCCAGCTTTCAGTGCATACATAAACCCCTTCCACCCCGGGGGAGCTCTTCTCAGAACCTGATGTCCGGCGCCGTGTCGCAGTTCCCATGTTATCGGCCATCTTTCCGCTCTGACGTTCCGTGTGACGGGTCAGATGGTGAGACGGTGACACCGGCGGCCTCTGCGCGTCTCCCGAGAGAACGTCCCTCGTTACATTGTATTTCTTGCAGCTTCCCGCTCCTTGTAATGTGGTAACTGGATCTGTTGTTTTGGCTTTTTTTTTTCTTTTATTTTCACCTGGTGATCCCGCCAGTAACAACTTCCTGTCTCGGGGTGACAACACTCGCTCACTGTGCTGTGTCTTTACAGGAACGGCGTTGTCACCCCCTGGCCCTGTGAGTTCAGAGGTCGATCATGTCGTGTTCATACAAGAACCATTGAGGTCACTTATGCTGATCGGTTCCCCTTCTAGCAGAAAGCGGCGACTGTTCTAAAGAGCTGACAATCTAATAATGTTTGTACGGTTGTGGTCTGCACAAAGCTGCGTTCTGCCCTGTGAGTGATCAGAGTTCAGGAAGCGTTCAGGCTTATTGGAGATCAATTATTTAGGGGAGTTTTCAGTCTTTGAGCTCAGGTTGCATCAGCAGAAGTCCGTCCCCATCAGTGATGTACATTTGTCTGTCTCACGTCCGCGGGGAGTCATCTGACCTGTAAAGTGCGGCGCACGCTGCACACAACATACTGCACACACTGCATGCTACACACTGCACGCAACACACACGGCATGCTACACACACACTGCACGCAACACTCACACTGCATGCTACACACACACTGCACGCAACACACACACTGCATGCTACACACACACTGCACGCAACACACACACTGCATGCTACACACACAACACACACACTGCATGCTACACACACAACACACCCTGCACGCAACACACACGGCATGCTACACACTGCACGCAACACACACACTGCACGCAACACACACACTGCATGCTACACACACACTGCATGCAACACACACACACTGCATGCTACACACACTGCATGCTACATACTGCACGCAACACACACTGCATTCTACACACAACACACACTGCATGCTACACACACTGCATGCTACACACACTGCATGCTACACACACTGCATGCTACACACACTGCATGCTACACACACTGCATGCTACACACAACACCCACTGCACATACACACACAACACACACTGCACGCAACACACACGGCATGCTACACACTGCACGCAACACACACACTGCATGCTACACACTGCACGCAACACACACGGCATGCTACACACTGCACGCAACACACACACTGCACGCAACACACACACTGCATGCTACACACACACTGCATGCAACACACACACACTGCATGCTACACACACTGCATGCTACATACTGCACGCAACACACACTGCATTCTACACACAACACACACTGCATGCTACACACACTGCATGCTACACACACTGCATGCTACACACACTGCATGCTACACACACTGCATGCTACACACACTGCATGCTACACACAACACACACTGCACACACTGCATGCGACACACTGCACACAACACACTGCACACAGCACACACTGCATGCTACACACAGCACACACTGCACACAACACACACTGCACACAACACGCTGGACACAGCACACACTGCCCGCTGCATGCTACACACGGCACACACTGCCCGCTGCATGCTACACACGGCACACAGTACACAACACACTGCACGCTGCACAAAGCCACCTGTTGTGTCACACTAGTGCAGCTCCTTGTGGCATCCAGCGCCATCTAGTGGAAGGTACGCGGTACTGATGGGCTTTGTAACCAGCAAACTGCAGACTCTCTATCAGTTCTTCTCTTATAGTCAAATCCTTCTAAAGTCAGAAAACGTCACCGAGAGTCGGTGACTAGGCGAGCGGTTAGGTTGGTGGTCACAAGTGACGTGGTTGCCCTGAGATTTGTTTGGGTGGTCACAATGTGGAGTGATGATTCGGACCCCCCCCGTAGTCCGTCATCCTCATTCACTCTCTTCAGGTGTTGGGAGAAATGGTCGGGAAGGAGGAAGTTTTTCCAGGAATGTTCCAGACTCTCCGGGGGAAACGTGTCAGCGCGTTGCCGCCGAGCGTGGGATTGGCGATTCCATTGCGCATCAATTGACATGGAACACGACAGACAGTAATGCGGCCTGACTGTGTCCCCCTCCCCCCGAGGACGTGTCTGTCAGG
>NW_017308474.1:7627-16765 GCF_000935625.1 Nanorana parkeri | reverse complement strand
GAGTAGAGGGGCAGCGGGGAGTAGAGGGGCAGCGGGGAGTATAGGGGCAGCGGGGAGTAGAGGGGGAGTAGAGGGGCAGCGGGGAGTAGAGGGAAAGCAGGGGTGGGGAATTCCTATCTCCCGATGCCCGGGGGCATGCAGTTCCGGGTGCCGGGCGGGTAGTTGTTTTCAGTGGCGTCACAAGGGGGGTGCGGCCCGCACCCGGGTGCCACCATTGGAGGGGTGACAACCAAAATGACTGACAGTCATTTCGGTGTCACCCTTTATGAAATGACCGAGAGCCGGACAGTGTCATGAGAGAGGAGGGGACCCGGCGACATACCTCATCCCATTGGGTGACCGTCCTCCTCCTCTCTCCGCCGTCATCCATCACCAAGATGGCAGGCGTAAAAAAAAGACCACTGCGCGTGCGTGATAACGAACAATGACGTAATCGCACACACGCGGCAACATCACATGCGCGTGCGTGATGGCATCACGGTAGGGTGTCACCCGGTCCCCGCCCCCGGGTGACACCCAGCCTCGGGACGCCACTGGAAGCCGCAGCTTGTTCTGTACAAGTGATCCCGACGATATCGCCGAGATCACTTGTATGCAGCCTGCAGGTCTGCCATTCTCCATGGGGGGAGGGGCGCATTGAGGAACCTGGCCTTGGCGCAGCAGAGAGCGTACATCCGGCCCTGGTCACAGTTGTCACTGATCGGAGTCCCGGAGAGTCATCATTCTGCACAAAATGGAGGCCGAGAATTTTCTCCCCAACAAAACGTGATGCGCCTGTGTGTGCGAGGATCATACAACATCCATCACTTGTATCTGCTGAGCTCCGCCTCCATATGCAAATGAGCTCCCCAACAATTTGAATACAGTCATGGAGTCCCTGTGGGGAGGAGGACGGGAGTGAAGTCAATTCCCGCACCCGCAGCACCCCAACGCATTCTATTTTCCATTTGGCGCTGCAGATCATAAACTTGCTATACACACAGCGCCACCTAGTGGCTGAAGTGGAGATTTGTTCCTGTAGGGAGCCAAGGGATGCCGGGTCTGTCTTTGTACAACTCGGAACCAAGGGATGCCGGATACAACTCCAGAGCTGCCGGCAGTGAGGGGCGGAGGGGGGAGGGGAGCTGCATGTTTGAATATCTATAGAGCCACATGAGCTCCAGTCATATACTGAGTGTTCCTGGCGGTGGCAGAGTAATGTAACCTGCACAGCCTGGCCCGGTGATAGATTTTATGTCTGCTGTTTGTTCTCCAGTAGTTGGCAGTATAACCCGTGGTATAGACTCCCCACAGTGCTGTGTCCCTCAGTGACTCATAGAGAAAAGTGGTTTGCCATTTTGAGGATGTGTTAAAGGGGGTGGGGGCTCGTTTTGTGGGCGTGGCTACACATGTGGGGTGTGGTTTTGTAGGTGTGGTTAAAGGTCAGTGGGGTGTCCTGGATTTTATTTTGAAATAATAACCAATCCCTGTAGCCGCTTTATAGTGAACGTCACACTGGGCAGTTTTAGGCGGAGGCGGGCCTTAACGGTGATCCCGCCCGCCGCCCCTCTGTTGTCAGTTTTGGGCGGTGATCTGTTTTTCGGCTGATATCCTGCAATGTTTTTAGCTCCTGATAATGATGGACGGTCACCGGACCCCCTCTCCGAATTCTGTGTCCCATTTAAGAGCCGCTGCTGAGACTTTGGCTGACCTCCGGCGTCGTATCTGTTCTCCTTCTCAGGTTCTCCTCTTCATCCCGTCACACTGCCAGTGATTCCGTGTCCCCGGCAGAGGACTGAATGTCCCCGAGACTCAGATAAGTGATATCAGCCAACAGAGGCGCCTGACGTTAAAGAAGGACTCCGGCCTCCCCTTCAGTCTTCTATCTGACCTCCGTCCTTCCCTTCAGTCTTCTATCTGACCTCCGTCCTTCCCTCAGTCTTATATCTGACCTCCATCCTCCCCTTCAGTCTTCTATCTGACCTCCGTCCTTCCCTTCAGTCTTCTATCTGACCTCCGTCCTTCCCTTCAGTCTTCTATCTGACCTCCGTCTGTAAAATTCTTTGTTTTATTCATTGTCACTTTTGCTTCTTCCCGCCATATAATCCTCATAACTGAGCAACGTGACCTGATTGGATACTGTGGATAGTTCAAGAGCCAGAATATGATTTATGACTTGTTTTGTATGGAGTTCTATTACACGCGGCTTAGAGGAGCGACCCTTCTGTACCTACAACCCCTTCCTTCTCCTCTACATGTTCCAGCAGCTGCAGAATGACAGTTGATTGGGAGGTGCAGAGAATTTACACTGTGACCTGAAATGTTTATAATAAGCTTGGAGCGGTGACTACTTTACAACACACACAGGGACCATGGGGAACAGACGTAGCCCCCCTCCAGAAGGAAGGACAGTGTCAGAGATGATTGGAGGATCTCCAGCCGAGTGACACAAATCAGATACATTGTTGCTCAGAGTTCAGGGACTCGGAGGGATTTTTAGGGTTTATCTCCGGAGTTTTGTGTCACTTTAAGTCCTGTTCTGGGTCTTGGAGCGCGGAGGTTTTGTAGAAATGACGTCTCTATTCCTCTGTCCATATCTTACCTGCCAGTCAGACATCATTATTAGGACCCAATCACATTGGCCCGGTCCGCTGCAGCACGTAGAATGCACGCACATAACTCGCATTGTGTCACATTGTAACCTGCGTTGTGTTATTGCGACCAATTCATCCGAATGAGCTGCCGGACGATGGACCAGAAATCACACGCAGCATCGCTAGCATGAGGGGGGAGGGGCACTGCGAATGAACGGCACCAATGCATGTCACATGTATTACCACAATGCAGGCATGTGAATGGGCCCCTCGTGTCTTACGCGGCCCTCCTGCATTGGACTGTTCCCGGGCCCCTGTTTGGCGGTGCTCGGGCCCTTCGAGGAGCTGAGCTCAGTCATTCGGAGGGGACAGACTTCGCCATAGTGTAGGTTCTCTTCCCTCTACAGCAATAATGTGGCTGCATTGACGTCACTGAGACAGATAACATCTGCGAGTTTCACCACGGAAGTCTCCTGACACCTCTGCGGTCTGTGTGCATGTCACAGATCTGCCGTGTGATCCCAGAATGCCGCATTTCCCAGCATGCACCCTGCTGATTGTGCTTGTCTGCCACCAGCAATGGGGCACCGGGATGGTTCAGCCTTCTGGGGAATTAATATCCTTTGCCCCTTGTAGATGGGGGAGGGAAGAGGTTTGATCCAGGACTCCGAGCTCCCGTCTTCATCCCAATATGTGACTCGTGCAGCTTCATTTGCTACATTTTACACTTTAATTGTAACGTAATGACTAAAATTAGGGTCGCCACCTTTTCTTCAAGTGAAACCCGAACACTCTAGCGACGCGCTGACATTTTTTGGGGGGAGAATGAGTCGCGGCTTATTTATATGTAAATATCACAATTGTGACTATTTTCAGTGGGGGCCCCAGTAGCCCCTATCCTAATTTTGGTTGCCCCTGTCTGCCTGACATCTTGTGTCCGGGTTTCTGCTGCCATGAAACCCGAACACGGCATTCCAAACCCGAACTGTCCGGGTGAATCCTGGACAGGTGGCAACCCTAACTAAAATGTTGCCGCGATGATGTCATCGCCGTCGCGTGAAGCCGTTTACAGAGTTGTTTTTGCTGTTCATCCATTAGTGGCATCGGGGGAGGAGTAGAGATGCGGTTCAGGTTTGCTGAAGTTCATAGATTCGTTAGCGACCTAAAATGCTGCGCACAGCCCCTGGTCAGCTGAGTCACAGGAACCAATCATTTGAAGGAATGGATAATCCCGCCCCCTTCCTATAAGGCCCCGTTCACATATAGCGAATTGTCGCGCGATTTCCGCCGCGATATAAGCCACACATACGTTGCTGTTTTTTAGGATAACTGAGACTTTCTTTGGGGTATTTCATCTTGCAGAAATGATTCGATTTTTTTGTGCAATCCTTAGACAACAAATTAAAACAAACAAACACTTTTCTGCTTAGATAAGTTTAGTTAAAAATTATTATTACTTTGCATCACAAATGTATTCGTTTTATTCTGGCATTTGCCCAATTTAAAGTGACACAAACATTATGATTTTGGTACAAACCATTTCAAAGGTATTTACATATAAAATAAAGACTTTTCAATGTTTGTTATTTTGGGGGGTTTTTATGCAACACTGAAAAACATTTACAAACAACATAAAAAAAAAGAGAAAAACATTTAATGGTTAGAAAAATACTTCTCCCCCTCCCTCACTCTTTCCCCTACCCACTGTCTCCCCCTCTTTGATCAGTTCCCCCAGACCCACCTTAAGATCCGTTGGATCTTCTTGTTTCATTGAGTTCTTCGGACAGTCACCTAGAGTTGTTATGTGTATACATTACCATTTCGATTGATCGGATACCATAGGGGTTGTCCCAGGACTGTCAGTTCAGTTTTATTACACTTTTGAATGTACGTGCATAAGACCTTAATGTATACATATGTCTATGTGAACGCTTATGTATCAATGTTACATCTTTTTTATTTCTTTGTAAAAATTGTTAAAAATCAATAAAATACTTTGAAAAGTTAAAAAGAAAAGAAAAATACAATAAAAAAATCAGGAAACTAGTTAAGTGGAGGAGGGGAAGAAGGAGATAATTAGACTAATTAGTGTCATTTAAGGGTTAATGAGGGGATAATATTAGGAACAGAATTTGTGCTTGAGGGACCCGTTCACACCACCTGAGAAGCTGCAGAAGAAATTTCTCTTCATTGACTTTTTTCTTTCCGTTTTTCCTCTTTTTCGCCTTTTTCAAAGTTTTCTTCATCTTTGTCAAGCAAGACAAACGCACACAACAATTTGTTACCAGTTATACAGTAAGGTGCACACGAAATGGGCTTTGAACAGTAAAACAGCAGAAAGGCATCATGGCACACTCACAAACCAGCATGTAAAACAACTTGTCTCACCACTAAGGACAATGACAGAGGTTTGGATACACGTCTTCTGCAGAGGATGTGAAAGCCGCACTGCCGCGCCAAGGCACCTCTTATAGTGCGGTCCTAACTCTAAACTATGAGAGTCTCCATCTTGAAGCACATGGGGGCAGAAGATATCAAATTGGGTGCAGGTTTGTCAGCCTCCTTAAATGTGCGGGATCCCTTGTGTGTTTCTGTACCTTTAAGGAGGTGGGGCATCCTCCTGACAGGCCTGCACCCAATTTGAAATCTTCTGCCCCCATGTGCTCCAAGATGGAGACTCTCATAGTTTAGAGTTAGGACCGCACTATAAGAGGTGCCTTGGCGCGGCAGTGCGGCTTTCACATCCTCTGCAGAGGACGTGTATCCAAACCTCTGTCATTGTCCTTAGTGGTGAGACAAGTTGTTTTCCATGCTGGTTTGTGAGTGCGCCATGACGCCTTTCTACTGTTCTTCATCTTTGTGACCTTTTTCTGCCGGTTTGCTGGTAACTTTCCATTTCAGAGTTCAGTAATATGATCTCAGTCAATTGGGCTCCATCATCTCCCTGTTTGGTATCCTCGTGTGATGGTGTGCGATCATCTTAACCTACCTGGCGGGGTGTGCTGTGACTTGTAGTTCCTCAGAATGTTTTCCTCCAATAGGGACGTAGATAGAACTGCGATGGCTTTCCGCAGTGCTGTAAGGATGGCAGCCGGTTTTTAATTTATCCCTTTAAAACTCAGAAAAATACCAATTGTTCTGCCAGAAATCCAGTCGGCTGTATAATGAAGATCTGTTGGGATTGAAAAACGTGTTAGAACTGAAGGTATAAAAGGCCCCGGAAACATCTGTGCGTTGTGGCGACGCGCACGAATGTCACAGCACGCCAAAACGCATGTCACTTCGTAAGATGCGCTGCAGTGCCATTCACCGTTCATGACAGCCCAACGCATCTCGCAGCACCACGCGCACTCGTGTGAGAAATCATACCATTGGGCTTGGTGCAAAGGGGGAAATGATGAAGACCGCAGCAGACAGGATCGGGACCAATCGGCTTCTCCTTTCAGTTTGTTTGGTTAAAGGGCAATTCCACTTTCCCGGGCGAATTTGGGAGTATGGAATTACAACCCCCCCCCGCCAATCTCCTAAGAAGCGCTTCTCATTGGTCAGGTGACGCGCAGATTTGTGGGGGGAATTCCAATTTTCTAATTTTGCCTGTAGAATTGGGTTTACCCTTTAGAGGAGGACTATGTGGTCAGCGCATTTCCCCATAGTTCTCCTCAGGGTCACGGGGGGACATAAACTAGCGTCCTCCCATCACCCTAGGCTCAGTATATAGGGAGCTACAGCTCACGGTATACTGAGACGCCGCAGCCGGGACGGATCCCGACATTACTGTTGAGATCCGCCCAGCTGCGTGAGTGACAGCTGGCTCCTCCTATCTGGAGGCAGAGCCCGCCCCCTCCCCCGTCCGTTCTGCCAGTCAGCGCTGGAGGATCGGAGCGGGGAGGGGGGAATCCAGCCCCTCCCCCTGTCACGGCAGAGAGCCGTGACAGGATCGAGAGGTGAGCGAACGCCGGTATGTGTTCTCTCACCTCCCGATCTACTGAGCCGACCTGTGACAGTCTCATTGTCACAGGTCGGCTAGAACTATGAGGTGAGTGAAAAGCCCCTCCCCCTCCCCCCCTCATAGTTCTCCTTTTAATATGAAGTATGGCCGGAGCAATGAAAGGGTTAATACCCCCTGTTCTGGTTTCTTGTTGGTGTCCTATTGGGGGAGACGTCCCCTCACTTCCTGTCCTGTAAACACACAAATCTTTTCTGTATTTATGTCACTTGTATCTGTATTTATGTATTTTATAACATTTTTTCTTGTTTTGTTTTTTTATTGTTTCAGATGATCCTTTGGGATTGGGATTTGAAGCAATGGTACAAGCCTCAGTATCAGGTACTGCCACTGAATGAAATCTATTCACAGCGTCCAATTCAGGGAAGATCGGCTTTAATAAAACACAATGGGGGGAATTTATCAAAGCTGGAGCAGAGAAAATATGGAGCGGCTGTGCCCGGCAACCAATCAGCTTCTCTCTTTCATTTTCAAATCTTAACTGAACAAACTGGAGAGAGAAGCTGATTGGTTGCCAGGCTGCTCCAGTATAGATAAATTCCCCTCAATCTATTTACCTCCCTTCCATCACACAAAAATAAAAGTGGAGCCTTGCAAACTATTCCTTTCTGCCCCAGAGTTCATCTGTCCATCCAGAGCCGCCATTTATAGACCGGATACATCCTAAATATAGAGCCATTTATCCAACTGTCCATCCAGAGCCGCCATTTATAGACCGGATACATCCTAAATATAGAGCCATTTATCCAACTGTCCATCCAGAGCCGCCATTTATAGACCGGATACATCCTAAATATAGAGCCATTTATCCAACTGTCCATCCAGAGCCGCCATTTATAGACCGGGTACATCCTAAATATAGAGCCATCTATCCAACTGTCCCTCCAGAGCCGCCATTTATAGACCCGGATACATCCTAAATATAGAGCCATTCACCTGATGTATAAATGATTTGTCTTTCTTTGCTCCCCTTGAGCATAAATGTAAATTTTGGGTTCTGTGCGGTGAGACATTATTTTCAGTGATGTATCTAGATTGATGTTTGTTGTTACTTTGTATCTCTTCTCTCTTTGTGGATTGTATTGTATGTAGTTGGCTGCGTTCTTCTATGTTTTTTGCTCTGTCGTTGCAGAACGCTGGTGGAGGGAACGGCGTTGACCTCTCCGTGCTGAACGAGGCCCGAAACATGGTCTCCGACCTGTTGGTGGACCCCTCCCTCTCGCCCCAAGTCGTGTCATCACTACGCAGCATTACCAGTTTAATGGGGACGTTCTCCGGCTCCTGCCGGCCGAAAGTCAACCCGTTCACCCCTTTCCCTGGGTTCTACCCCTGCGCCGAGATGGAAGACCCCATGGACAAGGGAGAGAGAAAGTTCCACAAGGTTGGTGGCGGCCTATCTATGTGTATATGGGGGTGGGGGTGGGGGGGACAAGCAAGTGATGAACATTGTGGTTCGCTACTCGGTAAAGAAAGATGAACGATGACATTTATTATGATTTATTATTAACAGCCATATGTTATTTTATACTATGACATCATTGTTGGTTTCCCTGCAAACAATTATTCTATATCCTGAATAGAAACTTTAAAAAAAAAACTCCCGGGATGGACTACAATCTCACGTTTAGTTTACTGATTTGTATGCAGAATCACATACATACACGCAATATGTTGAACTTGATGGAGATGTCATTATTCAACCTCAAATACTTTGTAACTGCTTGAGGAACCCCGGTTGAGAAGGTTGCTCTAGTACTGGGTACCTAAAGTGACATGAAACCCTCAGATTTTTTAACATAAACCAATACTGTAATGTGCGCCTTCCTGTAATCCATGGTAGTTTCCCTTCTCTTTGCTGCTCTTCCTTTTAAATCTGTATCACTTCTCATGCTGGGGGAGAACTTCCCTTTGCAGCTGAGGGCCTCTTCCTGTAGTGCTGGCTCAGGTTGTGAAGCTACACACAGACACTGTGTATCCATTCCAGAGACAAGGCAGTCTGCTGCAAAACAGAAGTTCTGCAGAGCATGAGAACAGATACGGATTTAAAAGGAAGAGCAGCAAAGAGAAGGGAAACTACCATGGATTACAGTAAGGCACACATTACAGTATTGGTTTATGTTAAAAAATCTGAGGGTTTAATGTCACTTTAAGGTGTCACCGGCCCTTAGTGGACTCTGTAAGAACTGTATGGAGGATGCACTTCTTGGCCCGGAATATGGTATGCTTTCATCAGAGGTGAGCGCTGGCAAAACAACGTCAATTCACTAAAATGTAACCCATGCAGCGAGTTCTCTGGTCTCATGTTTGGAAGAATTTACCATCAAAAATAAATGTTTAAAATCTAATAAGGGATGTATCCCACTAATCCACTAAATCTACAGAGTGCGCATTATAATAATATATACAAATCTATTCAAGTCCCTGAACTCTGAGCAACAATGTATCTTATTTGTGTAGTCACAGTAGTCACCGCTCCAAGCTCACTCCTGTGATGGACTACAATCTCATGCTTAGTTTACTGATTTGTATTGAGATTGTAGTCCATCCCGGGGGGGGGGG
>NW_017308474.1:7035-7555 GCF_000935625.1 Nanorana parkeri | reverse complement strand
CCCCCTCCAGAAGGACAGTGTCAGAGATGATTGGAGGATCTCCAGCCGAGTGACACACAAATAAGATACCTTGTTGTTACTAGTTAAGGTTCTTGAATGTATTTTGAAGATTTATCTCCTGAGTTTTGTGTCACTTTAAACAGATATTATCTGCAGTAAAGTAACCATTTTACATGATATTAAAGTGATACTTTTGTTACATTAAAGGAGAACTATGAGGCAAGTGAAAATCGCTCATCTTCATAGTTGGAGCCGACGTGTGACAATGAAACTGTCACAAGTCGGCTCAATAGATCGGGAAGTGAGAGAACACATACCGTCGCTCGCTCACTTCTCGATTATCTCCCTGCAGAGAGCCGTGACTGTCACTCACCGCAGGGATCCATCCCAGCTCCAATCCTCCAGCGCTGACTGGCGGAACGGACGGGGGAGGGGGCGGGTACAGCTGGCTCCGCCTCTAGATAGGCAGAGCCAGCTGTCACTCACGCAGCTGGGTGGATGCAGACAGCATTGTCGGGAT
>NW_017308474.1:5419-6128 GCF_000935625.1 Nanorana parkeri | reverse complement strand
CCTTACATTGGGGGTCAGTGGGAAGAATGTCCCTTACATTGGGGGTCAGTGGGAAGAATGCTCCTTACATTGGGGGTCAGTGGGAAGAATGCTCCTTACATTGGGGGTCAGTGGGAAGAATGTTCCTTACATTGGGGGTCAGTGGGAAGAATGTCCCTTACATTGGGGGTCAGCGGGAAGAATGTCCCTTACATTGGGGGTCTGCGGGAAGAATGATCCCCCTTAACAGATAGCTTAAAAAGATAATAGGTGTCGGTGGTTATCTGAGAATCTGCTTGAGGAACCCCGGTTGAGAAGGTTGCTCTAGGGCTGGGGAGGTAAAGTGTAACCGGCCCTTAGTGGACTCTGTCTTGGCCCGGAATATGGTATGCTTTCATCAGAGGTGAGCGCTGGCAAAACAACGTCAATTCACTAAAATGTAACCCATGCAGCGAGTTCTCTGGTCTCATGTTTGGAAGAATTTACCATCAAAAATAAATGTTTAAAATCTAATAAGGGATGTATCCCACTAATCCACTAAATCTACAGAGTGCGCATTATAATAATATATACAAATCTATTCAAGTCCCTGAACTCTGAGCAACAATGTATCTTATTTGTGTAGTCACAGTAGTCACCGCTCCAAGCTCACTCCTGTGATGGACTACAATCTCATGCTTAGTTTACTGATTTGTATTGAGATTGTAGTCCATCCCGGGGGGGGGGGGGG
>NW_017308474.1:0-5362 GCF_000935625.1 Nanorana parkeri | reverse complement strand
CCGGGGGGGCAAGCCCGGCCCCCCCCCCCCCCTCCAGAAGGACAGTGTCAGAGATGATTGGAGGATCTCCAGCCGAGTGACACACAAATAAGATACCTTGTTGTTACTAGTTAAGGTTCTTGAATGTATTTTGAAGATTTATCTCCTGAGTTTTGTGTCACTTTAAACAGATATTATCTGCAGTAAAGTAACCATTTTACATGATATTAAAGTGATACTTTTGTTACATTAAAGGAGAACTATGAGGCAAGTGAAAATCGCTCATCTTCATAGTTGGAGCCGACGTGTGACAATGAAACTGTCACAAGTCGGCTCAATAGATCGGGAAGTGAGAGAACACATACCGTCGCTCGCTCACTTCTCGATTATCTCCCTGCAGAGAGCCGTGACTGTCACTCACCGCAGGGATCCATCCCAGCTCCAATCCTCCAGCGCTGACTGGCGGAACGGACGGGGGAGGGGGCGGGTACAGCTGGCTCCGCCTCTAGATAGGCAGAGCCAGCTGTCACTCACGCAGCTGGGTGGATGCAGACAGCATTGTCGGGATCCGTCCCGGCTGCGGCGGTCTCAGTATACCGCCAGCTGTAGCTCCCTATATACTGAGCTTTGGAAAAAAAATACAAAAAAGGTCACAAGCACTCCAGCATGTAGAAAAGTCAATGTTTATTGACTTCACAGGTGTCACATAATCAGACTTCATCAGATCTTTATACTGAGCTTTGGGTGACGGGAGGAGCTTAGTATATGTCCTCCTGTGACCCTTAAGAGAACTATGGGGAAAAACACTGACCCCCATCCCATAGTTCTTTTTTAACTCTTGCAGCCGACTGAATGGAACCAACGAGCAGCTTGTCAATTTACTGAACGGCTCATTTATTTTCTACGCTGTTCATTCCTTTACTACACGGCTCATGCTGTTTATTCATTTGATACATAGCTGATTTTATCTAATAAACGACTCATTCTTTTATAAAACTGTTAATTCATTTAATTGAAAGCAAATTTACTTACTAAACAGCTCATTCATTTAATATACAGTTTGTGTATTTCACACACTGCTCATTAATTTATTACACGCTCCACTCCTTTACTAGACGGCTCATCCGTTTACTTAACAGCTCGTTCATTCGCTAGGCAGCTCATTCATTTAGTAAGCAGCTCATTTATTTAATAAAGAGCACATTCATGTCATAAATTGAGGCGAGGAAGGAGATTGAACAACTATTTAATCTTCTGGTAGATGGATCCAAGTGTCTACTACTCAACAGAACACAGAACTTTTTCCACTTTGCTTCCGAGTTTCCCTTCAGCCAGTCGTCCCGAAAATTCATTAATTCTGCAGATTTCTCGTCTTTTTGTCGTTTTGCTCCGGACCCCGGAGGCCCATTCCAGGATTATAAATATGCTTTGCAGAAAGTCCAACATTTATTGATTTCTTTGCGCCTCTAGAATCATTATCGGCCTGACAGCTTTTTATCATGAGTAACTTGAGTAGTTTTGGCATGGGCCGCCTCCCAATAAAACAGTTTTATCCGAAATTGTCTAATGCATCTGAAGTAGATTGTTGGGGGTTCAGTGCCAAATCGTAGAGTTGAGATCATCCGCCTCCAAAATGATGAAATGAGTTGGCCCGGGTCTTTCGAGGACAGCGGCTGGAGTAATTAGACGGATTGCCACACACACACACAGACCAAAGGGCCCGGCTTAATTAATGAAGGCTTAATTCAGATCAAACGCTTTGTAACACCGCCACGGGACAAGTCACTTTTTGTTTTCATAGCGGTCAATGGAGAGGACAAGAAAGATCTTCTTTTATGGGTGTTTGAGGTCCGTAGGATGGATTTGGTGTCATGCTTGCCTATCCTGGGATCCAGCACAAAGTCTTCTCCCCAGGCCAGTGGCCGCTGGGGATCCCGGGCTTCACCCAGAGCACTGGCAGCAGGCAATTGGCAGCTGCTTGTCCTTAATGGTGCCGCAGCCAATCAGCAGACAGCTCTCCTGATTGGCAAACACCTGAAATTGGGAAGTGACACCTGGCTCAGTTGAAGCCCCCCTCTGCTGTACTCACCTGTGAGCCTACTTTAGCATCATCCCAGTACATGTGACTCCAGTGACACCAATGCACCCAATGAGGTTGCTGTAATAAAGGCACATAGGTTGTCATCTAGTGAGTCCAGTATGCCCAGTGCACCCAGTGACTCCTAGTCCCCTCCTAGTCTACATGTCACCTAGTGATTCCAGTATACCCAGTGACTCCTAGTCCCCTTCCCAGTCTACATGTCATCTAGTGATTCCAGTATGCCCAGTGCACCCAGTGACTCCTAGTCCCCTCCTAGTCTACATGTCACCTAGTGATTCCAGTATACCCAGTGACTCCTAGTCCCCTTCCCAGTCTACATGTCATCTAGTGATTCCAGTATGCCCAGTGCACCCAGTGACTCCTAGTCCCCTCCTAGTCTACATGTCACCTAGTGATTCCAGTATACCCAGTGACTCCTAGTCCCCTTCCCAGTCTACATGTCATCTAGTGATTCCAGTATGCCCAGTGCACCCAGTGACTCCTAGTCCCCTCCTAGTCTACATGTCACCTAGTGATTCCAGTATACCCAGTGACTCCTAGTCCCCTTCCCAGTCTACATGTCATCTAGTGATTCCAGTATGCCCAGTGCACCCAGTGACTCCTAGTCCCCTCCTAGTCTACATGTCACCTAGTGATTCCAGTATACCCAGTGACTCCTAGTCCCCTTCCCAGTCTACATGTCATCTAGTGATTCCAGTATGCCCAGTGCACCCAGTGACTCCTAGTCCCCTCCTAGTCTACATGTCACCTAGTGATTCCAGTATACCCAGTGACTCCTAGTCCCCTTCCCAGTCTACATGTCATCTAGTGATTCCAGTATGCCCAGTGCACCCAGTGACTCCTAGTCCCCTCCTAGTCTACATGTCACCTAGTGATTCCAGTATACCCAGTGACTCCTAGTCCCCTTCCCAGTCTACATGTCATCTAGTGATTCCAGTATGCCCAGTGCACCCAGTGACTCCTAGTCCCCTCCTAGTCTACATGTCACCTAGTGATTCCAGTATACCCAGTGACTCCTAGTCCCCTTCCCAGTCTACATGTCATCTAGTGATTCCAGTATGCCCAGTGCACCCAGTGACTCCTAGTCCCCTCCTAGTCTACATGTCACCTAGTGATTCCAGTATACCCAGTGACTCCTAGTCCCCTTCCCAGTCTACATGTCATCTAGTGATTCCAGTATGCCCAGTGCACCCAGTGACTCCTAGTCCCCTCCTAGTCTACATGTCACCTAGTGATTCCAGTATACCCAGTGACTCCTAGTCCCCTTCCCAGTCTACATGTCATCTAGTGATTCCAGTATGCCCAGTGCACCCAGTGACTCCTAGTCCCCTCCTAGTCTACATGTCACCTAGTGATTCCAGTATACCCAGTGACTCCTAGTCCCCTTCCCAGTCTACATGTCATCTAGTGATTCCAGTATGCCCAGTGCACCCAGTGACTCCTAGTCCCCTCCTAGTCTACATGTCACCTAGTGATTCCAGTATACCCAGTGACTCCTAGTCCCCTTCCCAGTCTACATGTCATCTAGTGATTCCAGTATGCCCAGTGCACCCAGTGACTCCTAGTCCCCTCCTAGTCTACATGTCACCTAGTGATTCCAGTATACCCAGTGACTCCTAGTCCCCTTCCCAGTCTACATGTCATCTAGTGATTCCAGTATGCCCAGTGCACCCAGTGACTCCTAGTCCCCTCCTAGTCTACATGTCACCTAGTGATTCCAGTATACCCAGTGACTCCTAGTCCCCTTCCCAGTCTACATGTCATCTAGTGATTCCAGTATGCCCAGTGCACCCAGTGACTCCTAGTCCCCTCCTAGTCTACATGTCACCTAGTGATTCCAGTATACCCAGTGACTCCTAGTCCCCTTCCCAGTCTACATGTCATCTAGTGATTCCAGTATGCCCAGTGCACCCAGTGACTCCTAGTCCCCTCCTAGTCTACATGTCACCTAGTGATTCCAGTATACCCAGTGACTCCTAGTCCCCTTCCCAGTCTACATGTCATCTAGTGATTCCAGTATGCCCAGTGCACCCAGTGACTCCTAGTCCCCTCCTAGTCTACATGTCACCTAGTGATTCCAGTATACCCAGTGACTCCTAGTCCCCTTCCCAGTCTACATGTCATCTAGTGATTCCAGTATGCCCAGTGCACCCAGTGACTCCTAGTCCCCTCCTAGTCTACATGTCACCTAGTGATTCCAGTATACCCAGTGACTCCTAGTCCCCTTCCCAGTCTACATGTCATCTAGTGATTCCAGTATGCCCAGTGCACCCAGTGACTCCTAGTCCCCTCCTAGTCTACATGTCACCTAGTGATTCCAGTATACCCAGTGACTCCTAGTCCCCTTCCCAGTCTACATGTCATCTAGTGATTCCAGTATGCCCAGTGCACCCAGTGACTCCTAGTCCCCTCCTAGTCTACATGTCACCTAGTGATTCCAGTATACCCAGTGACTCCTAGTCCCCTTCCCAGTCTACATGTCATCTAGTGATTCCAGTATGCCCAGTGCACCCAGTGACTCCTAGTCCCCTCCCAGTCTACATGTCACCTAGTGATTCCAGTATACCCAGTGACTCCTAGTCCCCTTCCCAGTCTACATGTCATCTAGTGATTCCAGTATGCCGGAGTGCACCCTTGTGTCCCCCAGCCCTCCGCTTTGCCTCCAGTGCTCCCCTGTACCTTCAGTGCGCTCCCTCGCACCTCTGTGACTGCCGTGTCTCCAGCCAGTCTCAGGTAGGCTCCTATAATCTCCCGGAATACCTCTCCCGCAGTAGACATTGGACCCCTGTCCATGATATTTGGTGATTTAGGTTGGGGGTCTCGAGTCCCTTTTTTTGGGGGGTACCCCATGTATCTATATGGTAATAAACTATTTATGGGCATTTTTCTGTGATGAGGAACAATTTCTGACTGTTAATTAAATAATAAAAAAAAGATTGCAGAAGCAGAAACATTGTATAAAAGAGCTTTAAAGGTGACAACATATACGAGAGCCGCTGTACACACCAAAGGATCTGTATTTGTGTTCATCCCGTCCTGAGGTTTACACAGCTCCGTCTCTCAGGACTGAAATTTAAAGTTTGCTCGTCTATTAATAGCCGCGGCCAATATTAAAACAAAGTCTTAAAGGCAAAAGATGGCGCAATGTTTCTCTGTAGACGGCCAGCTGCGTATTGGAGAGTTTTTCTTTGAAGGTAATTAGAGACAATTTATGTCTTTGCTTTATACAAACGACCAAGCGTGTGCGCCCCCCATCCCCCTCCCCCCGAACAATTTCCGGCC
>NW_017308473.1:178713-192958 GCF_000935625.1 Nanorana parkeri | reverse complement strand
GGACATACACAAACCACCTAATCTAAGGCCTCATTCATACTTGACTTGCACATCCCACCAAATCTAAGGCCTCATTCATACTAGACATACAAATCCCATCTAATCTAAGGCCTCATTCATATTGGACGTACACATCCCACCTAATCTAAGGCCTCATTCATACTGGGCATACAAATCCCATCTAATCTAAGGCCTCATTCATACTGGACCTATACATCCCACCTAATCTAAGGCCTCATTCATACTGGGCATACAAATCCCATCTAATCTAAGGCCTCATTCATACTGGACCTATACATCCCACCTAATCTAAGGCCTCATTCATACTGGGCATACAAATCCCATCTAATCTAAGGCCTCATTCATACTGGACCTATACATCCCACCTAATCTAAGGCCTCATTCATACTGGGCATACAAATCCCATCTAATCTAAGGCCTCATTCATACTGGACCTATACATCCCACCTAATCTAAGGCCTCATTCATACTGGGCATACAAATCCCATCTAATCTAAGGCCTCATTCATACTGGACCTATACATCCCACCTAATCTAAGGCCTCATTCATACTGGGCATACAAATCCCATCTAATCTAAGGCCTCATTCATACTGGACCTATACATCCCACCTAATCTAAGGCCTCATTCATACTGGGCATACAAATCCCATCTAATCTAAGGCCTCATTCATACTGGACCTATACATCCCACCTAATCTAAGGCCTCATTCATACTGGGCATACAAATCCCATCTAATCTAAGGCCTCATTCATACTGGACCTATACATCCCACCTAATCTAAGGCCTCATTCATACTGGGCATACAAATCCCATCTAATCTAAGGCCTCATTCATACTGGACCTATACATCCCACCTAATCTAAGGCCTCATTCATACTGGGCATACAAATCCCATCTAATCTAAGGCCTCATTCATACTGGACCTATACATCCCACCTAATCTAAGGCCTCATTCATACTGGGCATACAAATCCCATCTAATCTAAGGCCTCATTCATACTGGACCTATACATCCCACCTAATCTAAGGCCTCATTCATACTGGGCATACAAATCCCATCTAATCTAAGGCCTCATTCATACTGGACCTATACATCCCACCTAATCTAAGGCCTCATTCATACTGGGCATACAAATCCCATCTAATCTAAGGCCTCATTCATACTGGACCTATACATCCCACCTAATCTAAGGCCTCATTCATACTGGGCATACAAATCCCATCTAATCTAAGGCCTCATTCATACTGGACCTATACATCCCACCTAATCTAAGGCCTCATTCATACTGGGCATACAAATCCCATCTAATCTAAGGCCTCATTCATACTGGACCTATACATCCCACCTAATCTAAGGCCTCATTCATACTGGGCATACAAATCCCATCTAATCTAAGGCCTCATTCATACTGGACCTATACATCCCACCTAATCTAAGGCCTCATTCATACTGGGCATACAAATCCCATCTAATCTAAGGCCTCATTCATACTGGACCTATACATCCCACCTAATCTAAGGCCTCATTCATACTGGGCATACAAATCCCATCTAATCTAAGGCCTCATTCATACTGGACCTATACATCCCACCTAATCTAAGGCCTCATTCATACTGGGCATACAAATCCCATCTAATCTAAGGCCTCATTCATACTGGACCTATACATCCCACCTAATCTAAGGCCTCATTCATACTGGGCATACAAATCCCATCTAATCTAAGGCCTCATTCATACTGGACCTATACATCCCACCTAATCTAAGGCCTCATTCATACTGGGCATACAAATCCCATCTAATCTAAGGCCTCATTCATACTGGACCTATACATCCCACCTAATCTAAGGCCTCATTCATACTGGGCATACAAATCCCATCTAATCTAAGGCCTCATTCATACTGGACCTATACATCCCACCTAATCTAAGGCCTCATTCATACTGGGCATACAAATCCCATCTAATCTAAGGCCTCATTCATACTGGACCTATACATCCCACCTAATCTAAGGCCTCATTCATACTGGGCATACAAATCCCATCTAATCTAAGGCCTCATTCATACTGGACCTATACATCCCACCTAATCTAAGGCCTCATTCATACTGGGCATACAAATCCCATCTAATCTAAGGCCTCATTCATACTGGACCTATACATCCCACCTAATCTAAGGCCTCATTCATACTGGGCATACAAATCCCATCTAATCTAAGGCCTCATTCATACTGGACCTATACATCCCACCTAATCTAAGGCCTCATTCATACTGGGCATACAAATCCCATCTAATCTAAGGCCTCATTCATACTGGACCTATACATCCCACCTAATCTAAGGCCTCATTCATACTGGGCATACAAATCCCATCTAATCTAAGGCCTCATTCATACTGGACCTATACATCCCACCTAATCTAAGGCCTCATTCATACTGGGCATACAAATCCCATCTAATCTAAGGCCTCATTCATACTGGACCTATACATCCCACCTAATCTAAGGCCTCATTCATACTGGGCATACAAATCCCATCTAATCTAAGGCCTCATTCATACTGGACCTATACATCCCACCTAATCTAAGGCCTCATTCATACTGGGCATACAAATCCCATCTAATCTAAGGCCTCATTCATACTGGACCTATACATCCCACCTAATCTAAGGCATCATTCATACTGGACGTACACATCCCACCTAATCTAAGGCCTCATTCATACTGGAAATACACAAACCACCTAATCTAAGGCCTCATTCGTACTGGACGTACACATCCCACCTAATCTAAGGCCTCATTCATACTGGACGTACACATCCCACCTAATCTAAGGCCTCATTCATACTGGACATACAAATCTCATCTAATCTAAGGCCTCATTCACACTGGACGTACACATCCCGCCTAATCTAAGGTCTTATTCACACTGGACGTACGTGTCCCACCTAATCTAAGGCCTCATCCACACTGGACGTACACATCCGTGCAGCGTGCATGCCAGTAAACAGCCGATCATGTGTGCGTGCAGCATTCTGTTCTTCCCTATGGGAACACATGGCTGTAAACTGTCATCCCTGTGGGTACGGGTGTCCGCACTTGGACGCAGACAGGATAGATCCTGTCTGCGTCCAAGTGCGGACATGCGTACCCCCACGGATCTGCAGTTCAGGTGTGCGCATGACACCGTACAGCAATGTACTCCCATAAGAGACAACAGGCTGCTGCGCGCAATCACACGCAGCACCTGTCCCTCACGGGATTGGTTGTTTACGGGCGTGCACGCCGCACAGAAGTGTACGCCCAGAAGGAAGAGGCCCAAATTATAAATAGTCAACTTTACCAGCAACAGGAACTAGATACACACACAAAGTTTATTAATGGAAAATAACTAAGATTAACACTTACTTTCACATTTTGCAACCTCAACTTGGTTAATGTGTTGGGGAATTTCAACACCGATGTTAGACCTTTAAGTTAAAAATAAAAATAAATATAGGATTTGCAGTCAGATATTTATCCCCAGCATGTTGATCATTCCTGCAATTAACTCACTTAAACAATGTCCTGCTAACAAGGAAATTGATGGTTGGTTATTGACTGAGAAATATTGCAGCAATCAGAGCTTGGCTTGGATGGCTGCTAAAGGCTTAGGGTCACCATAAACATTACAATCTGACTGTACAATATTTGTGCAATTTAATATGAGGACCTTAGCTTATTGTAATGTAAAATAGACACCCTTGTTCTAACTATGATAAGTGGGCAGAGCAGGGAACTTAGAAGCAGAGCCAGAAATTTTTTTTTCCCCTAGGAATTAATCAATATACTTTAAAATGAGATAAGCAAAATGTATATCACAAGATATAGAGCAGTAAGCAGACTTGAAAAATAGATAATACAATTTAACGTTGTTGTACTGTTAATGGCTCATTAGAGCAGTGATTCTCAATTGGGTTGTTGTGTCACACTGGTGTGCTGCCTGAGTTTATCAGGGAAGCTGCGGTAAAATGGATCCAAAAAATCCACAAAAATCGACTACAGCCTGCAGGTTACCATTTCCACTGTGGCAAGGGAACCAGCAGGTGTCCCACAATGGACCCACTGATTCTTAGCAACTGATAAAGTCATCCAACGCTATAGACAGTTTAATACTGTGGCCGCCGACAGCATTTTTAGTGGTCAATGACATCATTGGTTGCTAGGAATTAAGGTTGCATTAAGGTAGCTCACAGAGGCAGAGTTCTTTGACTTCTAATTAATTCTTTCGCTTCCACTGACATATGTCATAAGTTGTCAGCAGCAGGCCCTTGTAAACAGACTCCAGGCAGCAATAGCCAATAGGAGCCACTTGTGAGCCCCTCATGTGGTAGCAATGAAGTAAAAAAAATACAAATAAAAGTAAATAAAATAAATGTAAAAATGCCCCCAAAACAATTGTAATGTCCCTGCCCCTGCGTACACACCAACACATGTAAAACAATAGTTAGCATCTAATACCCTTTATACAATACAACTAAAATAAAATTGACCAAAACCAATATGATTTGCTTTTAATGGTGGATTGGTTTTCCAAAGCTTGAAAGTAGGTGGATCTATCACAGCTTCCATTTGAAGAATTTATAGTAGATGTTAAGGTGAAAATAATGCTTACCTTGTGAAAAGCATCTTCTCCTTGTTAGTAAGATAAGCATGGGGCGCGTTCTCACTCCTCATTGATATTAAAGCCTCACAAGGAACACCAGGTGACTTCATACAATAGAAGAACTCTCCATATTTATCATCTCCATAATCACATTTTTCTCCTGGCAAGTCCAACTGAAATCCACATTCTATATGAACTTCTTGGCCTTTATTAAGAAATGTACCTACCGTATATACTCGAGTATAAGCCGTCCCGAATATAAGCCGAGGTACCTAATTTTAGCAAAAAAAAACTGGGAAAAAGTATTGACCCGAATATGGGAAATGAGGCAGCTACTGGTAGATAGATACCATTAAAATACATTAATATTTATTTAAAAGAAAAATAACCTAGCTCTGTAAGTGGAAAAGGGGGTACAGGGCTACATATCATGTACTACGGATCATTTAACCCATTCATATTAGCAGAGGATAATTGTAAATCTATTGTTCAGTGCACTCTATATGTAGTATATAGTACATGTACATATAGAGTGCCTGCAACAATACATTTACAATGATCCTCTGCTAACATGAATGGGTTAAATGATCCATAGTACAGGGCTACATACAGATCATTTAATACATTCATGTTAGTATCATTGTAAATGTATTGTCTGCACTGTATTAGCAGTATATACTCTATATAGAGTATATACTGCTAATACAGTGCAGACAATACATTTACAATGATACTAACATGAATGTATTAAATGATCTGTATGTAGCCCTGTACTATGGATCATTTAACCCATTCATGTTAGCAGAGGATCATTGTAAATGTATTGTTGCAGGCACTCTATATGTACATGTACTATATACTACATATAGAGTGCACTGAACAATAGATTTACAATTATCCTCTGCTAATATGAATGGGTTAAATGATCCGTAGTACATGATATGTAGCCCTGTACCCCCTTTTCCACTTACAGAGCTAGGTTATTTTTCTTTTAAATAAATATTAATGTATTTTAATGGTATCTATCTACCAGTAGCTGCCTCATTTCCCATATTCGGGTCAATACTTTTTCCCAGTTTTTTTTTGCTAAAATTAGGTACCTCGGCTTATATTCGGGACGGCTTATACTCGAGTATATACGGTATATATTTAATGTTTTTGTACCCCTGGTTCCTTGCTCTCCATAAAGAAGAAACAGCTTCACTGGGATGCATTAGGAGTATGGATATTTGCACCCGCCCTTCCCAAAATAATTTTAAAAAGACATAATATGTTCCGTTGTTGAAGTCCTCCGATCTCCCAGAAGCTGCAGCTCCTAGATTTGGTGTAAAGATTCGGGCTCGTAAGAAGTCTCCTCCATAAGTCTTCTTTTCCCCTAAATAGTTAAACATCTGAACTTTAACAATTAAGGTGTCTCCAAGGCAATATATGGGTTTATAATTTAATATTGATGCTGTACTCTTGGCACCACTACTTGTTTTAGTTAGGTTGCTGAAGACCACATTTGCAATTGTTCTATTTATACGGTCTAATTTGAATATCACTTGCTGTTCTAAGTCATTGGGCTTGGCGGTTGTAGACCTTGTAGGTTGAGCAGTTGTAGGAGACCCAAAATGGGGAAACTGAACATTTGGCAGTTGCTAAAAAATATGGAAAAGGCACATAATACAGAAAGTATCGGAACATCAAAAAATATAAACACCAGCACAGTAAACATATATAAATAAGGTTGATAATTAATAGTCACCTACATAACCAAAATAAATGATTTAACTTCTGAAAAGAATGATCAATTGTGGTTCAGCCAAACTTCAAAAATTGCTGAACCTACAAAATTAAGAAATTCTGAACTGAAAGTTCCATTCAAGTTAATGCAAATCTGGCTCCAAAAAAAATAGGCTCAAAAAAACTCTGTATTACAGAGCAGCAAATGATGCAAAATTGTGCAGAATGGTTCAGAAAGCTCCTGGCAACCGTGCCTGATGCGATAATTTGGCAGAAAACATCCTGAGTGACTTCCTTTAAAAAATTATGCTAGGGATACCAACATAGCAGGGTTTGATTTGCCTTTGAAGCAGATTTACAGGGCTATTCACAAAAGGGTGAAGAGTTTGGAGAAGGCAGGAGAAGTGAACAATCTAGGACAACATAGATGAACTGGAAAGTGAGCTGAATTGGAGAATTTCTCCAAATCAGCAATGTTGTCCTAGATTGTTCACTTCTCCTGCCTTCTCCAAACTATTCACCCTTTTGTAAATAACCCTGTTAGTCTTTTTCTCACAGAAGCCTTTAGGAAATCTAATCTGCCAAAAATAAAACTGATATATGTATTTAGGTTTGGCCATCTGAATCTGTGAAATTCAGTAAAAATTCAACATAATAAATCAGGGATCAACTTAATCAAGTAAGGTGAAGGACTAATGCAGTTATCCTTAGTTGGCCTTCCCCTATTAATTCCTATGAATGAATGAGCTGTACTCCACTGAATGACTGGAAGGCACCACAAGTAAGGCCCTCCCATTAAAAAAAATAGGGCTCTGGTGCACATGAGCAGAAGGAAGAGAAGCCAGACTGGATGTTTTCCTTGCAATGGCTGTGCAGTGCTGGGCAAAACACACAGTAAAACTCCTGGAAGTGGGGAGGAAAAAGTATTTTGCCAGGTTGGGAGTTTATTTAAAGGACATCGTAGCCCAAGAACAAATGTAATATATTGCAGCTTACCAGTCCTCAGTACAGAAAACCTCCTGTTAATCCTGCCAGACATCTATGTAACTTCCTGTGTACTGAACTGAAATATGAAACAATGTTATCAGCCTTCCTAGTTATCTTCTGGAGCTCAGGAGTGGGGGGTTCTGTAGTCCTTACACACTTCCTGTCTTAGAGTCATAATGCTGCTATTCCATAGATCTAGTGCAGTAAGTGATTGTTGTTCCCCTATGAAAGGAAGTACTAGCAGGATCATTGTGTGAAAATAAAGGAAAAGCAAGCCTGAAAAAAGAAAATTAATGCAGCCACCACATCTAAGGACTGGTAAGGTGCAATTCTTACAATTTAAAGGACAATTGTACTAAAAGTACAGCAATGACAAATTAGGTATTCTTCCCTGCCAAATATGGCTATATTGTGTGTCAGAGCTGTGTAACTCTTATCATGGGTTGTACAGAAATACAAATCCTTTTGTTGTTAAACCAGTTCCCTTATTTATCTATGTGCCCTGTGCATGTAGTTCAGATTTAAGTTTTAAGGCCAGTCCACCCAAGAATAATATTCATTTTTCAATGGGAACCAATAGCTTATATCATGCACTGGCCAAAAATTGGGGACTTCAAAAGGGAGATCAACCCTTAGGAGTTCCCAGTTTTGCACCAGCCAAAACTGAGAATGGGAGTTACTGCTCTTCTTGCATTCTTTCAATAAACAACCAAAATGGAAATATTGATACAGGCAGTCCCCGGGTTACGAACAAGATAGGGATGTAGGTTTGTTCTTAAGTTGAATTTGTATGTAAGTAGGAACAAGTAAATTTTTTAAGTGTAACTCCAGCCTCCAATTTTTTTTAAATTTGTTTTGGATAGCATAGGGAAGGGTTAACCCCCTGTAAGGTTTGTTTTCGCTGTGTGTGTCCCTGTTCAGAAGATTTCACCTCACTTTCTGTCCCTGTGACATTTGGATTATGAACATTTTGGGTTGGCGTGGAGACAAGGATTGGTGATTAAAGCTTTCAGTGGAGACACCTTTTTCCCATGATCACTCTTACAGGAGTGAATATGCCTTCCTAGTGGTAGATTTCCTCTCACTTCCTGTTGTCTCAAGGACAGGAAGTGAGATTAAATCTTTCTAATGCGGATACAGACCGCAGTAAAAACTCCACAGTGACCTGGAAGATGAGGCGGGCACCCCTCTTCCGCACGTCTAACAAGAGCCAACTTCCTGTAATGTACGTACAGTACTACGAACCTGACCCAAAAAGGCAGGCACACATCAACATGAGCAAGGTAGCATTACAACTACTGAAATGCTGCGAGGTACACTTTGGCTGCAGGACCCTCTGCTGTACAGTAATAGCTTCCGTTTGTAAGTAGGGGTCCTATGTACGTTGGATGTATGTAACTTGGAGACTGCCTGTATAGGGAACATTTACCTTATAACAAATAGAGGTTAAACAAATTTGCAAGAATCTGATTCTTTGATACATGTCTCCAATGATCACATTCTGAAATGTAAATTTCAGCTGGAGATGTGCTTTCATGACTGATTCATTTTTCACTGAAGCTCTTATACTTTTTAAAAGTAAAATACCTTGACTACTTTTTGATGAACATTGAAGATCAATCCTGTGAGGAAAAAAAATAGAATGGGCCATATGATTTTATGAACTTTACTTGCCATTTCCTCGGCCTTAGAAAAGAAATTAATGAATGAATGTAAATAAGGACAACCATAATGAGAACAACAATAATTCTATCCTATATCACATCCTATCCTATAGCCTATCCTAAATTGTAGATCCTATTGGATAGTAGATAGAATATAGAATAGAACCTATCTTATATTCTGTAACCTATCATATCCTATTTTCGTATCCTATCCTCTCCTTTATTCTATATCCTATCCAATCCTTTATTCTAGATCCTATTAGATAGGATATATAATGTAGGATAGGATATAGAATATAGAATAGGACCTATCCTGTTCTATCCTATCCTATATTCTATATCCTATCCTACCATGTTTCCCTGAAAATAAGACACTGTCTTATATTTTTTTTTGGCTCAGAAAAACACACTAGGTCTTATTTTCAGGGTACGTCCTATTTTTTTTAAAATGTACAACAATCCACACTTATTCATGTACAACAGTCTACATGTATTCATGTACACAAATATGGTGATCAGCGCAATCAGGGGTGCCGTATCTTTCCAAGAGCAATTTGCTAACCAATCGCTGGCCAGAATGAGGGAAGCGCACTTTCAGTATCAATTCCTCACAGGCGGAGTGCATTTGGCATCACTCCGCCTGTGACAGGAGGCGGCGCTATAGAGGAGGCATCGGCTTATGCGGCTCTGCTCCCTCCGGTGCTGCCTTGCTTCCTCTAGCGCTGGCTTCGTTGGCACCGCATATTATCTCCTGCCTCTCCCGTGGTTCTTTAAGTTCCCCCTTATGCCAACACTGGCCCTGGGAATGGTCACAACTAGGTCTTATTTTCGGGGTAGGTCTTATATTTTAGCAATTCCCAAAAATAGTACTAGGTCTTATTTTCGGGTAGGTCTTATTTTCGTGAAACCATCTTATTGAATCCTATATTCTATATCCTATCTTATATTATATAATCTATTCTATCCTATTTTCTGCATCCTAACCTCTCCTATATTCTATATCCTATCCAAGCCTTTTTTTCTAGATCACATTGGATAGAATATAGAATATAGAATAGGACTTATCCTGTCCTATCCGATCCTATATTCTATATCCTACAGGTGAAACTCGAATAATTAGAATATCGTGCAAAAGTAATTGCAGTAAGTGCTGCAAAAGGGGCCCAAACCAAGTACTGAGTACATATGCATGCTTGTGCTTTTCAGAGGTCGGATATTGTTCTATATACAATCCTAGTTTTATTGATTGCATGTAATAATCTACTTTTTTGAGGTTGTGGATTTGGGGTTCTTGGGGTTTTCATGAGCTGTAAGGCATAATCATCACAATTATGACAAATCACGGCTTGAATTATCTTGCTTTGCATTTAATGAGTCTATCTCATATATTAGTTTCACCTTTTAAGTTGCATTAGTGAAATAAATGAACTTTGCACGATATTCTAATTATTCGAGTTTCACCTGTATATTCTATATCGTATCATATCCTATATTCTATATCCTTTCTTATATTCTATAACCTATCCGATCCTATTTTCTGTATCCTGTTCTATCCTATCTTCTATACCCTATTCTATATTCTGCAGACTACCCCATCCTATTCTATATTTTATCCTATATAGCAGGGTACACAACCCTGGAAAGGTGGAAATCTTCTTAAACAACATGGAAGACATCAATGATCACAGGTGTTTTTTTTTCCAAGGAGATATCCTAGCAGGGCCCCATTAAAGGGGAGGGAAGTAGAGTTAGCAGAGTCTAGTGGCATGGAGACAAGTTATAAACCCTATTAATTCAATTTTGTTTGATTTATACCATTTATACATTGTAACATTTGGGGTTGTTTTATGATATGGACAGGAATGTTTTTGTAGACACTGTTTCTATGGAACTCCTATAGAAACCTTTATTCTTGGACTATTATCTCTACCTACCTGCTTAAGGGGTCTTATTCCACCTGTTGGATTCTTTTTTATTTTACATTACAGATACAAAAGAATATTGATCACCAAAGTTCCTAAGAACGGCAAGATATAACGGCAAGTGTGTAAATCAGCCTTCCAACAAATCCATGGATGGATAAATGGATGGATGGACTATATTTACACAGTAAGAGCAATATGTATAGCATGTTAATGTTTCCTTTGCTCTTACCTATGCTC
The DNA here is from genome assembly GCF_000935625.1 of Nanorana parkeri. Classification (NCBI taxonomy): domain Eukaryota; kingdom Metazoa; phylum Chordata; class Amphibia; order Anura; family Dicroglossidae; genus Nanorana; species Nanorana parkeri. Next base: position 181,754 of record NW_017308473.1, on the reverse strand, counting down.
TGGGGCTATTTGTTGCCGTGTAGGAAAAATATGACCCATGGAAGATCCTATTTTTTGGGTGATAAATTCTTTATTAACAAGGATTTTCAAAATACAAAAAAAAGAGAAGGGTAGCATTTAACAGGTACAACTTAATCAGACTTAAAAACTAAAAGTTGGCAGTTGCATAAGACTAACTAGCAAGAAAAATCAAACTGGGCACTATAACAGGTAGGAGAAGCAGAATGGATGAGAAGAAGGGAGAGAAAGGTCATTTGACATATTTATGCCTGTGAACTTTTTGTTAGCACGTCTATATATCAGGGAGCCTTTGTAGGGGTTCCCCGGGGCCACATAGCAGTGTACATTACAGTGTTTGAAGAAGTATTTACAATATGCTATCTCACCAGCCTATTACATATTAGAGATATTGGTGGAAGTACTATCTTTATACCCCTATCTGGTTTAATCTGATATCTTGAATAGACTGTGAAGTTGGATGCTTTTTTCGAATACAACATATTTGTTGCCCGCGGCTCCCATCACACAGTGTATATGTACATAGAACAAAAATATATTTATTGACTTTAATGTTTGAGAACCCCAGGTTTTTTTTTTGCACATGGTGATTTGGTGATTTGTACATACAGTATATGATAACTATTTGTGTATGAATACATGATAGCTAGTTTGTAGTGAATAATGCAGGGCACTGCAATTAGTTGTCTTGGGTTTTAGATGTTTTTATGGGGGATCTGTAGATTTGTAAATAAAGTATTTTGCATATCTCTATATAAACTTGATTCATAAGTGGTCAGTATTGAATAGAACATATAGTATGTCCCCTCTGGATTGTCGGAATAATCACTAGTGGGAATTATAAGGTTTTACTTTCCGAAATAATTGTACATTCCACATCCAGAAAGAGTTTTATTGTTATACAAATAAATACATACAGTATATACCCATTCGAAGGAGTGACTAGATTGATTTCTCTGAGTCCCCCTTCGGCCTCCACGTCTTAAATATTATACCGCATGCCAAACAATACATTTTTTAAATGCCATAACAAACTAAAATGCACATTATAAACAGTAGAAAGGACTCAGTACATTATAAAAGGCCCAATATATGGAATATGTAATGTATTATTGTAAGTATATTTTTACGGGATTATTGTGGACGGCATAAAATACCAAAAAATGTGGCGTTGCATAATGTAACCTTCTAAAATACATCTATTTGCTGCATACTACAATAAAATACACAACATTCTAAATTAGAACCTTACATAAGGCAATGCCTCATATAAAACATTGAAATGGAAAGCCATTTACCTGACTGTCCTCTTTCAAATCTATGCCGTTTTCTGTGCTATCATTCTCTTTGCTTGCTCTTTTGTATTGAGATTTTACTTTTCTTTTCATGACCACAAAGTTACAAATTACAGTCACCACTTGCCTGTGGTCATGAAGGCACACCTATAGAAAGTAGAAAATATTTCTTATACCAGTTTTTCCAGAAACTTTACTTTTTCAATTATCTTTGAATATAACTATAACTGATGGTGTCAGGTTGCTTAAACTGTCTTGAGCTCAGCCCTAATAAACAAGTTAAATGTCCACAACAGCATATATGGCCACTGGCATAGTGAACATTTAACTTGACTGAAGATAGTGCAATAAAAAACAAATGTTGGCATGGAGGTACTTGGAGTCAGTGACTGATAGTTATAGCTCATGATAACTATGAGGGTACTGTCAGGTACTACCCATGGACTGGGCCAGTGGACTTCCATTCACTATAAGTACACTGACTGTTATAAGCCACTGAGGTTCTGGGGGCTATTATAGGCAAGGACCTGTAATGTGCCCCAGGAGCTCAGAGGTCCCTGTGTGTCTGCACGTGCTGCACAGCTTATATGTTGGTCACTGTTAGGTCTCATGATAAATGAAGCAGTAACTGTTAAAGTAAAAAAAAACAGATAATGTGTAGTTTGCTTAAAGACTCTGTATTGTGAACAATAGCCATTTTTTTATCCCCATAAAATACTGTTTTCTCCATTTTTTCATCCTTTTGGGCATCTCAGTGCTCCTGATTCCGCCAGCCTGTTTTAGCCACTTCCCATCTACATGCACTTGCACCAGCATCAAAAGAACTTTGTTGCTCAGGGCTAAAAGTGTTTTGCTGCTGATTTGCATTTATAATCCGTGTCCGGTGCAGTGTCAAACAATAGTCAGCCAGCATTGATGGATTCCAGTTGCCCTGATATCATTGTGACAATGTCCTGGTGAAATCGTTCATCAGGTTTATCACTGACTGCACCTCGATTTTTGGGAAAAGAGTCCTTGTGTGAATGCAGAAAGTAAATCTTCAGTGGCATGCTGCAGTATATGGTTTTGTATGCTGTAATAAATTTGTCAACCAGCTAAATGTAGTTTGGTGCTCTGTAGTTGCCAAAAAAAACTCTCCATGACATCCTTGAATGCGATTTTCTCTGGCCCCAATAACCAATTGTCAATGATGAAGTATCTGATCTGTGGACCAACAAAAATGCCTTCTTTATCCTTGGCTTGGTGGAGGGGTTGGCCCCTACTAATGCAGAGCGCACTTTCCTCGGCTTACTCTTCTTCTATGCTTGCAAAGCAATAGCAATGTATTGGAAGAAACCTACCCCTCCTACAAATAGGTTTTGGAAAAATCTGGTAAAGGAAAACTTGCCTTTATACCAGAACACTGATTGTAATAGAGGATTTGGGTAGGACCGAATTGGTTATCACCTTCCATTTTTCCAAGGTATTTCAGCAGAACGATCTCTTTGCTGGAGTTCCCAGCTGCTTCTGCTTGCTATGACTAAAGGAGAGTGGAATGGAGAGTTTCCATTTACCCCAAATATTGGTAAACATTGAGAGATTTTGGTGAAATAATGGGAGAAATTAAGATGTTTTCTAGTGATTTTACATTATATTTTAAGCTCCTTGAGGGCAGAGACTGATGTCAATGAATAGTATGTAAAGCACTGTGTAAATTGTCAATGCTATATAAATACCTATAATATATAT
>NW_017308473.1:154765-178642 GCF_000935625.1 Nanorana parkeri | reverse complement strand
ATATATAGGGCTCAAAATTTCAGGCCCTAAACCACTAGCCAGGCCTTAAAAGTTACTCGACACCAGTTTCCCCACCTAACCCCCTACCCTGCCCCGGCCGTACCTCTGACAGCTCAGCAGTGTGATGCAAAGTACAGAGATCAGTAACAACACAGAGTGCAGAGGTCAGTGGTGTAATGCCAAGTACAGAGGTCAGTAATGTAACGCACTGTACAGAGGTCAGTAATGTAACGCACAGTGCAGAGGACAGTAATGTAACGCACAGTACGGGTCACTAATGTAATGCACAGTACAGGTCACTAATGTAACGCACAGTGCTGAGGTCAGCAGTACAAAGGTCAGTAATGTAACGCACAGTACAGGTCACTAATGTAACGCACAGTGCTGAGGTCAGCAGTACAGAGTTCAGTAATGTAACATGCTATTTCAATTTCCAATATCCAATAGCAAGCTGGCTATTGCGCCCGCCCTCTACTGCTGTCAATTACTAGTGGAGGACCTGATGGAGAACTTCAGGTCCCCCTCTGCTGATTGACAGCAGCAGTGGGCGGGTGCAATAGCTAGTTTTCTATTGTCTATTGCAGAGTGAAATAGCCAGTAGGAATCTAGCTATGCATTCCTATGCTGTTTTTTTTGGTTTGTTTTTTTCTGACTGACGGCGGCAGGTGGCTCCAATGTCAGAAGAAAAAAAAAGAAGAAAAAAACAGAGCAGGGAAAGGTTTACTCTGCTCGATTGAGCGGGGGTGGGAGCGGCTATCTAAAAGAGGAAGACTCCCGGAGTGCCCGGGAGAGTTGGGATGTCTGGGGTACAGCAATGTATCCTGCATGTTCAGGGCTGAAACCTCCCTTCCCGCGCTGCAAAAACTTAGGGCCGGCCAACAGCAGCTGCAGTCTTCCTCCAGCCTACGGCAGATGAGGTCGGCAGAGGAAGCTGCAGGTGGCCGTTGTGAAGCGAAGACAGCCGAACTGATTCTTCTCCTCCTCAGCCGCTCTGTAGCTGCAACGGCCACGGAAGAGGAAAATTAGTTTGGCCGTCTTCCCTTCACTCCAGGCCAGAGAAGAGAGAGCGATTGCCGCAGAAGCAGCGGCAGTTTCACCCCCACCCCCGTCCTGCCAGCGGTGAACCTCCGCCGATGAATTTCCACGCAATTGCGAGGGGGCGAGTGGAAATTATTTATTATATCATTTCATGTGACGACACAGAAGAAATGACACTTTGCTACAATGTAAAGTACTGAGTGTACAGCTTGAATAACAGTGTACATTTGCTGTCCCCTCAACATAACTCAACACACAGCCATTAATGTCTAAACCACTGGCAACAAAAGTGAGTACACCCCTAAGTGAAAATGTCCAAATAAAATATTTACAAAAATGTCAGGGGTGTACTTACTTCTGTGAGATACTGTATATACTGTATATATACACACATATATAATTTATTTAAGGGTGCAGTTGGATTTAACTGGCTTCATAAATGCCTTTCTACTGCCCTGGACCTCTTCCTATACCAGAAAACGGACTCTCATTGGCCTATATTTTTACTTCTTTTTCAAAGAAAAAAAACAGAACCAAAACAAACAAAACATACATTGACAGTTCACAAATAAGGATCAAATACAAGAAAAAAAACACATACAAAAGAACATTAAATGAAAGCGAGAAAACTACCCGGAAAAAAAATTAAACTTTCTTAAATAGTTTCTCAAAGTAGGTCAATGAGCAAAACTGAGAGTTTTCTTCTCAACTCACCTTGATCATTCCTAGATATGACCATTACAAAAGCAAAGACAGAAACTCAAGTGGGCAATTTTTACCAAATGAGTCCTACAAAAAAAATCACAATTTGCTGGGTTTAATCGAAATGTTTTGTATCAAGCAGATCAAACAACTGAACTGTATTTGGGTTGTAATTTGGGAAAAGGTAGCTATCCAAAGTGAATTAAAAAAAACAACAACTCACCAGCTAAACTTTTGAAAAGAATGAGTACATGGCACTTTTTTTTATATGGCAAAGGCTAAAATTAAGAATAAAGTAAATATTTTCTTTTTATAAGCAGAGAAATAGAAATACTAAATATGAATGCAGTTTTTTCAGCCACCAGGAGGTGGTCTAGGTGCATGTTCACATGTTTTCCTCTGTCTCGTTGCCACTTATGAAAAAAGCCTGGATAGCCCAGAAATCAATGGCTGTGCGCAGCTGTAGATGGTTACTAAGGATGGGCCGAGTGTTCGATTCGAACATGATTTTGAACCGAACATTGGCCGTTCGAGCGTTCGCCGAATGCCAAACTTTATGGGATGTTCGCGGTTTGTTCGACCGCGGACATTCCATACGGCAAAATGCCCTCTGAAGCTCTGATTGGTTAAAGTCTTTCACCTGTCCACAGGTCAGGTGCAAGACTTTGCCCAATCAGGGCTCAGTATTGAATTAGAGCAATGATTGGGCAAAGTTGTGATGACTTGGCACACATGGGCGCGTATTCAGTCATCGTAAAAATGCGCAAAAACAGAATGGAACCGGGATGCGTCCGGGCAGCGTATTTCTGCGTATTTTACGCGTATACGCATGTTTGCACGTGTATACGGGCGTATGTTTGTACAGTTGATTACAATTTCTATTAGGAATGATGCATTCTGGGCATGCAAATAGTGCACACATACACGCACATACGCTCGTATATACGAGCATAGACGCTCGTATATACGCGCATAGACGTGATATACAATTTTGCTCTTGCGTTGTGTGAATGAGGCCTAAAGTAATGTTAATATAATTGCGGGCTATGGGATTCGACCCCCATTGACTTGCATTGAGTTCGAGTTTGTATTCGAACTTTTCAGCCGTTTGAATACAAAGCGAACACGGGGGTGTTCGGCTCATCACTAGTGGTTACATGATGGCACTTGCGTAACCATGTGCATGTGTAAAGAAGTACACCCCTGGACACAATGTCTGGGTAATACAGGGTATACATTTAAATGCCTACAGCCTTTCGTTTCTATGGGCAGCAGCACCTGTGGCTCCTGTATGGAAAAATACACCTACATTTTGCATTGTACAGCCCAAAGTGCCCATGTGCATGAGTCCTAATGCTGGAAAAGCAATAAAGCTGGTTGTGGACAGTTTAAACTTAAACTGCTGTGTGGACTCCTTGCTGCTTATTTGGGTGTATCTACCCTGGAGACATATAAACCTGAACAAAAATGACCTAAAAGCATTACACTTTTCCTTTGAAGAAAGCTTGTAGCAAATGAAATACAAGGGCTATCATTGCTGAACCCTTTTCAAGAATACCTCTGCTAAGCTGTTATATTCGTCCTCCAGAAAGTCAGAGTGAAGCCAGAACTAATTTTGTTCCAGGTCAGTAACTTAGAATGTACCAAAATCACTGGGTAAATGAAAGCAAGGCATCTATCTATCTATCTATCTATCTATCTATCTATCTATCTATCTATGTAATTATGTTATCCTTATGTTATAAGAAGTATACCGATCCAAATATCCATCTATCTATCTATCTATCACTACTAATTTATTTAATTTTTGGGGGGGTAGGTGCTGTATCTGAAACTACTATAACATGTAGAAGTTGAAATCATTCTTAAATACCCTTAATTTTCAATATTTCTGTAGATCAATTTTTATTTGAAAATAAAGAAATGCGTTAGGAATTGCATGTATGGAGCTGGAGGTTCATAATTACTACATTTAAAAAAAATCATAAATTAAAAACAACTATCTTTGATGCCATATAAGCCAATTAGCTACTCCCGTTAATGTTTCCGATGTAGGTCATAAATTGGGAGAAGCTGACTGGATGATGTGTGGAACACATTCTTCTTTCAGATACTTTCAGTCATGAAGTCTAACTCAGGAGTTAAATCTTAAAAATGCATTAAAGTACATTAAATATTAACAAAAATGTATCTTATTTGTATATCAGTCGGCTGTAGATCCTCAAATCATCTCTGAATTGGTGCTGACACTGTCCTTCCTTCTGGAGGGGGCTACTTTTGTTCCCTGTGTGTGTTGTAAAGTAGCCACCGCTCCAAGCTCACTCACGTGATGGACTACAATCTCACATTTAGTTTACTAATTTGTATTGAAGTTATTGCAGGAGTGAGCTTGGAGTGGTGAGGTTGGTGTCCCTTTAACAAAAATAAGACAAAAACATGTTGATCTGATTCTTAAGAATGATCTCTGGTGGATGAACACTGAAAGATCCATACGCTACAGTCATGTCCCAAGCATCAATCATTCCAACGTTAAGGCCACTGAAGATATCCTTTACTAAGAGATACTGAATATACCCGTGAAAGTCACTATCGAACGAGCACATATAGGCGATCGGCGGGCTATGGGATTCGACCCCCATTGACTTGCATTGAGTTCGAGTTTGTATTCGAACTTTTCAGCCGTTTGAATACAAAGCGAACACGGGGGTGTTCGGCTCATCACTAGTGGTTACATGATGGCACTTGCGTAACCATGTGCATGTGTAAAGAAGTACACCCCTGGACACAATGTCTGGGTAATACAGGGTATACATTTAAATGCCTACAGCCTTTCGTTTCTATGGGCAGCAGCACCTGTGGCTCCTGTATGGAAAAATACACCTACATTTTGCATTGTACAGCCCAAAGTGCCCATGTGCATGAGTCCTAATGCTGGAAAAGCAATAAAGCTGGTTGTGGACAGTTTAAACTTAAACTGCTGTGTGGACTCCTTGCTGCTTATTTGGGTGTATCTACCCTGGAGACATATAAACCTGAACAAAAATGACCTAAAAGCATTACACTTTTCCTTTGAAGAAAGCTTGTAGCAAATGAAATACAAGGGCTATCATTGCTGAACCCTTTTCAAGAATACCTCTGCTAAGCTGTTATATTCGTCCTCCAGAAAGTCAGAGTGAAGCCAGAACTAATTTTGTTCCAGGTCAGTAACTTAGAATGTACCAAAATCACTGGGTAAATGAAAGCAAGGCATCTATCTATCTATCTATCTATCTATCTATCTATCTATCTATCTATGTAATTATGTTATCCTTATGTTATAAGAAGTATACCGATCCAAATATCCATCTATCTATCTATCTATCACTACTAATTTATTTAATTTTTGGGGGGGTAGGTGCTGTATCTGAAACTACTATAACATGTAGAAGTTGAAATCATTCTTAAATACCCTTAATTTTCAATATTTCTGTAGATCAATTTTTATTTGAAAATAAAGAAATGCGTTAGGAATTGCATGTATGGAGCTGGAGGTTCATAATTACTACATTTAAAAAAAATCATAAATTAAAAACAACTATCTTTGATGCCATATAAGCCAATTAGCTACTCCCGTTAATGTTTCCGATGTAGGTCATAAATTGGGAGAAGCTGACTGGATGATGTGTGGAACACATTCTTCTTTCAGATACTTTCAGTCATGAAGTCTAACTCAGGAGTTAAATCTTAAAAATGCATTAAAGTACATTAAATATTAACAAAAATGTATCTTATTTGTATATCAGTCGGCTGTAGATCCTCAAATCATCTCTGAATTGGTGCTGACACTGTCCTTCCTTCTGGAGGGGGCTACTTTTGTTCCCTGTGTGTGTTGTAAAGTAGCCACCGCTCCAAGCTCACTCACGTGATGGACTACAATCTCACATTTAGTTTACTAATTTGTATTGAAGTTATTGCAGGAGTGAGCTTGGAGTGGTGAGGTTGGTGTCCCTTTAACAAAAATAAGACAAAAACATGTTGATCTGATTCTTAAGAATGATCTCTGGTGGATGACCATTGAAAGATCCATACGCTACAGTCATGTCCCAAGCATCAATCATTCCAACGTTAAGGCCACTGAAGATATCCTTTACTAAGAGATACTGAATATACCCGTGAAAGTCACTAAAACGTTCCACATCCAAATTAATCTCTCTGGTGTTTTCAGATTTGATGATGATCTTTGTATTTGGGCTTCGTAAAAACATGTTCTCTATGGCCTTGCGAACATTGAGGAGCCTTCTGATGAACAGAGAAATAGGAAAAGCTCGGAAATGTAGTCCCAGTGTGATGACAATAACCGTGTCCGAGTTTCCACCAATTTGGTTAATTTGGTGAGTGACATCGGCGTAGTCCTTGGAGTTAAAGAAGCTCAGAGTTACAAAAGGGTGCACATGTTTCTTCCACTGTACGTAGATGTTGTTGGTTTGGTCTATGGCTAAGTAGGTCTTGTGCCAGCCATTTCCATGGAGGTCAAAGAACTTTAGATCTTTAAAAATAAAATTGTAATAATTAAAACATTTTCAAATTAAAATTAAATTGTGTTTATTACAAAGTGTGATATAGATTAAATACACATCATACCAGTAAGGTAAAAATCTTAAGCAAGTAAAAAAAAAACATCCTTTAGTTTACTTTACTGACTTAAAATATGTTTTGGATTTTTCTAATAACCTAATTGTTTGAAACCTGACCTTACAAGTGTGACCTTCTCCAGTGCTGTCGGATTGATCTTTGGTCCTCAGCTCTTCTCCCCCGTTGCTGCCACTTTTGGGTTCCCAAGCATCCTCCTTTCCCATTGGATGGCCACTGATGATGTAACTCCTGCACATGTGCATAGGAGCTGCATCTTGCCAGACACTCGCCCATTCATTGAACAGTGTATTTAGAAAATGAAAATTTGCTGGGAGAGAGAGGAAGAATTTTTTTTGCAAAAGAGACTTTGCATTTCCTTTCTACCAAAACATCCCTACCAACCAACAATTTTATTAACATTACTTCCGCTTTTAAGGGTGACTTATTTGAAAACATGTGAACCCCTCTATATATGTCCAAGGATATTATGTATAGCCATTTGAAAAATACTAGGGATGCACCGATACTGGTATTTTGGTATTGAGTACCAATATTTTTTTTTCAGTACTCGCCAATACCGAATACCGAGTACCGGAAGTCCCATTCAGGAAGCTAGTCGGCGTGTAATGACTCGCCACCTGGCTTCCTGATTAGCCAGCAAGTCGGGCGGCGTGTAAATACTCGCCACCCGGCTTGACGAGGGAAGCCATCCCTCCTCACTTCCCCCTATTAGAAGGTAAGCCGTCTCCATGCTTCTCGTCACTAGGTGACGAGAAAGCATGGAGCCGGCTTCCCGGCCAATCAGAAAGCCAGTGTAATGACGCGCTGCCCGGCTTCCTGATACCGGAAGTCCAAGCCACAAGTGACGACGGAGTATGGAGCCGGCTTCCTGATACCGGAAGTATCGGGCTAGGCATTGGAGCATTTGGGCGAGTACAAGTACTCAACCAAATACTCGGCATCGGCACCGATGTCGATACTAGTATCGGTGCATCCCTAAAAAATACTTTTAAAAATTCCATCACTGACTTTTCTTTTCTTGTGCTTTGAGAGCTGCCTTCACAAGCCTATACTGTACTTGTGTCAGTATTGCATTGTTTGGCATTCAATTTGTCTGCAGTCTGCACTGTAACTGCACACTAGAATAGGATCAATAAAGAAGGCATCAGTTCCTCATACCTGTTTGAGTCTATCTCCAATATACATGTACTCATGCAATCTTTGCAAACATAGATTAGAAACTGTTGAAAAACTGTTTGATTAGCTAAATCCTCTAAAGCACTCTCCTGATTTCATCCATGTAACATGGATTTCATCCATGTATCCATGAAAGCAGGTTTCACATCTAGAGGCTTTCCTGATGACTGAGGCCTTCCTTGTTCTCAGTCCAAGTTTATAGTCATATGCTCTCTATGCTGTAGCTAAATTTATGAAGGGACTGCCTGCCTCTAGCAATTATAATAGAGTAGTAGAATATACTGGAACATAGAACATGAATTAAACAGGTAACAGATTGATTTTTCATAATTCCATAATTGCAGTTACAGTGCAATATTTGTGTGGAAAAGTAGCTTCCTCGGCACAAATAACTCAGCATTTATAGCCATGTGGGTAGCTCAGTCATTTTATTTTAATCACTATGGAATATGTTGTGGAAGATGTTAATCGTCCAAGAACATGGTGGTGTGTCTGAAAGTTTGTGGAACCACCCTGTTCTAATTACATATTTCAAACAACACAGAGCCATGAAATCTGGGGCAGGTGTTAATGGTAAACAGTCATGTTCACCTTTTTAGGAGTCGCCCAGTGATGTTCACCTTTTTGATAGAGAGGAGTCGCCCTTAAAAGAATCAGTCAACCTAAAAACAACATTTTAGTTTTGGATTTTCCACAGCATTCATTTTCTACTGTTTCCCTTGACTCTGTTCTACCTCCATTGAGTCATACCCTTCCTGCAGATTTCTCCGAACTACATAGATATAATTACATAGTTACATAGTATTTGAGGTTGAATAAAGACACAGGTCCATCAAGTTCAACGTTTGTGTGTCTGTGTGTGGGTTGTGCGTGCATGTCTGTATATGAGTCCTTGTTTGGTCTTACTTTATAAGAGTACCTGTACGCCTGTATGTTATGGTCTCCGAGGAAGGTATCTAATTGATTTTTGAATGATTCCATACTCTCAGCTGATACCACTACTTGTGGCAGAGAGTTCCAAAATGTAACCACTCTAACTGAAAAGAAGCCCCTACGCCCTTTGTGGTTATATCTTTTCTCCACCAATTTTAGGTGGTGGCCTCTAGTCTTTGTTGGGGAGTAACAGTACAAAGTAGGGATGCACTGATACCGATACTAGAATTGGTGCAGATAAAGAGTATTTGGGTGAGTACGAGTACAAATGCTCCGATATCTTCCCCAATACCGGAACTTCCAGTCAAAGGAAGATTTCCCCTGATCAGCAGTACCATAGGGGAACATGGAGCCAGCTTCAGTATTCTGGATTACTCACTGCATGAAATTTCTTCTGGTATCCTTGGCTTTGTTCTACCTTCATTTAATTAATTTAGTCTTACCCTTCCTGCAGCCTTATCCTAACTACCTAGATGTTACCATGGGTGTCCCTAGCATTTTCGCTACCTGAGGCCGGGGTGAGGAGAGTTGGACGGGGAAGGTGCAAGCAGTGCACATTACCGGGGGGAGGGGAAAGGGGGGTTGGCAGCACACTCTACCGGGGCGGGGGGCCTGCACGGTACTTCTGTCCAATGTCCCAACTCACTGACATCATTGTACCAGTTGCCAGGAGCTGGGTAAGATACTAGCCAGAGCATCCCGCACAGCTCCTGGCAACTAGTGATGTGTCACAGGTGTCATAGGTTGCCAAGAGCTCTTAGGAACCTGGGACGCTCTGTTTGGAAAGGGGGCAGCAGGCACCATGTGACCTAATGAGATGCCTCCTATGGTAACTGCCTCATTATGGGGATGGACCTAGATGCCATAATAATTCAGAAAAGGAAGGTGGAGAAGATGGTAGGATAGAATTTACTCTTGCTGACATTCCAAGGCACGCTTCACTAATTGGTGGCAGTGGAAGATACTTCAAGCAGTTTTTCAAGGACTTCCTCTTTTCACAACACCTACAGTTCACCCCCTTCACTGAAACCAAGTTTACTCATCTTATCTATTTCAGTACTCACATTTCAGGTGTGCGGGGAAGTATTCTATCCACTGACGAAGTGTTGAATCTCCCATCAGATATATGATTTTACCAGTTAGGCAAGTGGTGATATTGGCCAAGGGTTCATATGAAGACACGTTACAGTGCAGAGGATACCACAAATCATTCAAAAAATACCCACTGGGGAAAGGGAGTGACATACCAGTTTGGCATTTTGGTTTAACTTCTACTGACATATCTGGAAAAGGAATGTAAAATACAAATAAAAAACACACTATGTTTACAGTTTAGCAATTAATAGATATAAAAAAATAGCCTATTTTAGTGTAAAGTGTGGTGAAGCAGTAAAGGCAGCTGAAGCTAGTTATATTTTGGATGGAACAGTGAATGGATATAACCACTCTCAGGTTTTTACTGTTGAGTATACCTAGAATTGAAGAGCTACACCTTGATATTCAAGTCCAGGTACAAGTTTATTCTAAAGACAAACTATATACAACAATCTGTGTTTGGAATAAACTTGTATTAAGGTGTATCGGTTCAATTCTAGATTCACTCATGCCTATCACAACCCAAGGTGATCATGGTAACCCTTTGGTTTTCAGAAGCTGCCAAACCAATATTCAGCTTCTTTATAGCTACACTACTGCCATACTTCTGGATGTATAATATAAAATGGAAAACAAAACGCCTCAGGGTACCAGCATTACTATTCCACTTCCTTAAAGCCCATTTCAACCTTTGCTGAGATATTTAAAAAAAAAACATATGCCAGCAATGTACACCTGTCAGGGTTCCACCCTGACTTTACTGGTTTGTAACATTCTGGCTTGCCTGCCATTTTACTCACCTGTGTTTCCTTCTTTGCCTGAGCAGACTCTGGAACAATGCTCACTGCTCCCAGGCTCCCTCTTATGGCCAGACAGGAAAGCATCATCTGAGAGAGTCAGATGGGAGTTTCCTGTCTCTAAATGATGATGTCACCCCACTCACTATATATAAACCACTCCATCCAGTCTGACCTTGCCGTGTGTGGTCTTCCTGCTAGTTGATTAGCAGTACTCCTAGAAACAACCCCCTTTGTAGAGCAGCGTCTCTTTAAACCCTACTGAGTTGCAGGCAAATGTGCACAGATGCAGAGTCCAGGATGGTACTTGCGGTTTGTTGGGGTATTCAGAGCCCTCCAGGAATACAGGGCGAAGGATCACTGCTGTGCTGGAAGAAGACCGGATTACTATGCTCTGGAAACGAAAGGTTCATGTGCTTCAGCAGAGGTATGAGCCCTAAGGAATTGCTCAACGTTCTACCTCGCTAGAACATTGAGCAAGTGTGTCTTCCAGGCTTTTATGAGTAGGCAGGTGTGTTGGGGCGGAGCAGTCAGCAGAGGCCCTCCGAAGTCTCCTAGCAACAGGATGCTTCCGAAGGGCCAGGCTGCTCCGCCCTCACTCCTATGTGTGACGAGTCCGAGGGAGACGTCTGGAGGGAGGAGCCGAGTACGCAAGCCTGCCGGACCGTCGTCTCCTAGCAACGAGACGGCGCCGCGGCTGTGTGAGGAGACGGAGCTCGGGTTTGTGACACTAGTGCATTCCTGCTGCTCTGAGTATCCTGATTCTGTGTATGACCCCCACCCTGGCTGACGTTCTCCTCTGGCCACTGCTCCTGGCTTGTTGCTGACAATGCTGATTTCCTGGCTTCTTCCTGACGACACTAATCTCTGCGTTCCTGACCTGGCTTGAATGACTAACCACTCTGGTTCCTGACTATGGCTTGTTCCGGTTTATGATTCTGCTTGCTCCTGTAGACACTGTTCTTAATAAATGTTTTAACTAGCACCTTTTGCTTGTCTGGTTTTCATTGTGCTCTGACTACACCGATTTGATTTCGGTCGTCCGTTGGTAGTTATACTTACATGTGCCAACGGATTTCCTATACATGAAGCAGGAATATGCAGTCGCTGTATACAAACACAAAAACATACTTTTTTTGTTAGCTTTCCCCTTTATCTCCTCATTAAAAGGGCTGCAATTGTGCTTTGTGTGTAATGTGTGTATAATACAAGTGACCTCTCCACCCCCACCCCCTATGCATTAGTATTCATAGTGGCAACCCCCCTCCCCATGCAATGTATTGTGTGCAAAGGCATAGCTGCTGTTTACTGATCATGTTACAATGAATAACTGGGAGGGGGAGAGCTGTTTAGAGTCTACTTTTCACCCACCCCGGTGTCAGACTGAGTTTCAGCAGCGCAGGTACACAGGGAGTAAGCCAGGAGCAAAGTTGTGAAACAAGCCAAGGTCAAACACAGCCGGGCAGTGGAGGTACAAAAACAGCAATCAGAAAGCACAGTCGGGGTGGAAGCTAGAGTCAGGAACCAGGGGATCTAGATATCGCAGAGTCGAACAAACCAAGTCAGATCTCAGGAGAAACACACAGGTCAGGTCACAGGAAGCAGAAGCTGACAACCACTCAGCAACTTCCCTTTGCTGAGGCTCAGGTTTAAATCGGCAGTCTAGCCTAGTTGTTTTCTACATTTAGCCCATCATAATGTCACCGAGATCACTTTTATGCAGTCTGGAGGTCCGTTCTCCCCTCCCCCCACCATGTAACTCTCTCCTCCATGGTCGCCTCTGTCCGAAGAGCTTCAAGATGGAGAGCAGTGAGCAGAGCGGAAAACGTCCGTTCTCCGCTCTGCTATATGTAAACAGTGAGAGGGGAGAACTGCACTTGCATCCTTCCCATCTCAGCTGTCACTGGAGTTCCAGTACAGTGCTGTGCTAGAACTCCTGCATTGGAGGTGACAAGTTCAACAAAGAGAACCTGCCACCTCCAAATGCTATCACACAGGGGCTTGTTATCTCCCGTGTGATAGCAATAAAGTTAAGAGGGGGAAAAAATTGGGAACAAAAATAATGAAATAAAAAAAAGTTTAAAAAATAATAAGAAATAATAAATATAATTAAGAAATGTGATTAAAAAGTAAAACATTATAAGAAAAAAATGTTATACAAAAATAGTAAGATAAAAAATTATTTAAAAAAGTTAAAAAATAATAATATTAAAAAAGTGACATGTAAAAAATAAATAAAAACAATTAAAACTGATCCTGCCCCCCCCCTGTCCCCCCACCATATGGTCCCTCTTTAGATCCTTTATTCTAACCTCAATGATAACATGATTGAGAGTTCAAATCCCCATACAACCATTGTTTCAGATTTATTTATTAAAGTTGTATAAACTGCAGAAACCAATGGAACCCCATTGGCTTTAGACTAGGTAGCGTTTCATATTGATTGCTTTGGGTTATTGCACTGTGCAGGTAGAGGGCATCTTTTATTTCAAGGCAATGGACTCTTGATAGTAGAGTTTAACCAGAAGGAATAGCTTTTTGGAGGCTGTTTGACTATTAATCCACAATTCGTATGGTGTATAATGATATCACAGCTCTGGTTTGGGCCCCACCCCCCATCTGAGGTAGTGGCGTTGTGTGTATGCTGCTGACCACAAAAATAAAATGGTTGTGAGTTTGAATCCCCCGGGGAACACATTTTCAGATTTATTTATTAACCAATTGGTTTTCAGACTAAGTAGCCTATCATATTGGTGGCTCTGGGTTATTGAACTTTGCAGGCAGTTAAGATGGTGTCCTTTGGTACAAGGCAATGGACTCTTTAAAGTAACTGAGTCAAGTAGGAGGCTATCCTAGGTCTAACAGCAGCGATTAAATACAATGGTTGACCATTAAACCACTAATTTTCTGGTAGGCAATGAGATCAAAGCTCTGGTTTTGGCCCCACCCACCAACTGAGCCAGTGGCGGTGGGTGTATGCTACTGACCATGAACATAAGAATGGTCGAGAGTTTAAATCCCCAAGTGACCACCCTTTCAGATTTATTTATTAAAGTTGTATAAATTGCAGAAACCAGTAGCAACCAATTGGTTTTCAGACTACGTAGCCTTTCATATTGGTGGCTCTGGGTTATTGAACTTTGCAGGGGATTGAGATGGCGTCCTTTGGTCCATGGCAATGGACTCTTGAAAGTAACTGTTTTTTGTTTTTTTAGTCATTGAGGCCAAGATTCATTTAACCATTAATCCGCCATTAACATATCACAGCTCTGGTTTTGGCCCCGCCCACCATCTCGGGCAGTGGTCTTGTGTGTAGGATGGCGATCTCACTAATAGAATGGTTGTGAGTTCGAATCCTCAGATGGCCACCTATTCAGATTTATTAATGAAAGTTACATGAAGTGCAGAACTCGATAGCAACCAATCAGCTTTCCTATCGGGTATGGTAAATATTGGTTGCTATGGGATACTACACTTTTCAATTTGTATTACCTTACTTGATTACCTTACTTGATCACCTCAGTTGAATTTGAGTTGTATTACCACTGCTCACAGACTCAAGCACCCAGGGCTGTGGCTCAGTCACATGAAGGGTGACTGATTGTGGAATCTGAAGGCCAAGTGTTTGATTCCTGAGGTAGAGCAAACTACCTAATGGCTGTTTGGGGTGAAACAGCAACAATGTGCTTGGTGGAATGTGAAGGGGCATCCCTGGTCACAAAAACCTGGTGAGAGGATAAGGTGTGGACCTTCTCCCCAAAGAACTATGAGGTAGTTGGCACCATGTGAATGAAGAGGCATCCACTGTTCACAAAAACCAGGTGAGAGGTTAAGGAGCAGACCTTCTCACCAAAGAACTATGAGGTTGGCACCATGTGAATGAAACCTCAGTGACATACACTTAAGCCATGAATGGGCATCTCTCATCACAAAAACCTGGTGAGCGGTTAAAGAAGGAGTGGACCTGCTCCTCAAAGAACTGTGAGGTTGGCACCAGGTGAATGAAACCTCAGTGAAGTAAACTCCAGCATATGAGACATGTGAATGAAATGCCAAAGATAGGTGCACCTTACCATGGCAAGGGGATATATGGTGACCTGGCAAGTTGGAAGAGGCCAATGCCTCACAGAAAAACAAGCACCAGTAATTATTTTTGCATTCATTTGCCAACTTAAGGAAAACTTGGCTAGTTCTCTCTGTCCACTCCACCATCCTCAGTGCACAGCTTTCCTTGGACAGGATCATTCAGCTACTTCACCAAGGATGGTGATCAGCACCACCACTTCAAGTTTCCCAAGGAAGGTGGTCCTCACCACCACATGTTCAAGCTCTGAGCACTTCCACTGGGTCTTCACACAATTTTGCACCCATCACACAACCCAGTGGTCTTGGTCCTGCTTCAAGTGACCAACTTTGCACTCGCTGGCAGGAACCAAACCCACAACCCCCTGATTCAGGCTCCAGGAGCCTTACACACTGTACCACAGAACCAGAAGACAACAGAAGACAACAGAAGACAACAGAAGACAACAGAAGACAACAGAAGACAACAGAAGACAACAGAATGAGTTGCTCATGTTCCTATATCACAGAGATTGGCTCTCTGAGCCCATTGAACACTAAAACAAACATTTTACCACAGAAGAGATTCAAACCGGGAAAGCCAAGGCCTGCAGCATTCTAAAGCTGCAATCAAACCACATGCACCACAAGGCCTGGACAAGGGGAAACCATCTCAGTAAAAGTATATACTAAAGACAACTTTGGAGGTGGGACTATAAAAAGTGTACAGGGGCTCATAAATCACAGAATTTACCTCTCTACATGCAGATTTGAACACACCACCTAGAGCATACAAGATGAGCACTCTACCCACTGAGCTACTTCAACAGCACGCAGAATGCCAATTGTCAATTGCCAGGTAGAAAGTATTTACATGGGTGCTGAAAGCAAAGAGAACCTGCCTTGATTTGGCGAACCAATATGCTGAGTTGCCATCACTTCCCTGGCAGAAAGCCATTGGCACAAGTGCCTAGCACAGGCCACATAGCACAGAGCCATGGTGCAGCGGGAAGGATTCCAACAAAATTGTCAGGATCCACCCCAGCTCCCAAAGTGACAGCTGGCTCCGCCTCTAGAAGTCAGCTGTGCCCTTCTTTTCCCCAGTCTGTCCTTCCAATGAGCACTGTCTATGCCTAATTAATTAACCACATAATCCCAGGCACTATTGTATTAGCCAATGTAAACCTTCAACGTGGACAACGTCTACATGCATTTATGCGGACATAGGTGTGTGCATGGCGATGCGCACATGCAGATCTTTGCTCATTACTACGCACACAATTTTCCTAACAGCAGGTCATCTAGGTTGCCACCACCAAAGCTCTGTCATTGACTGGCATACTTTTCTGTAGCTGAAAGAGCCCTGAGGAAGAGGTGCAAAACCTTAAAATGCGTTGACTTCTTCATTTGAATGAAACCTTTTTGATGATCCTTTCCATTACTTTTTGGATCCATTTGTGCCTAAACCCGTGTGTATCATCTCCAGTAAAGGTCTGTGCTACTTCTTCTTATGTTCTCTGATAATTAAACACTGACAGAGGCTTCTCATGACATCTAAGTCAATGTTTCACCTAAATTATAAATAGTTACCATTACAAGCAACGGGAACTAGATGCACATTAGAAAGTTTATTAGTGGAAGATAACCAAGAATAAAACTTACTTTTACATTTTACAACATCAACTTGGTTAATGTGTTGGGGAATTTCAACACAGATGTTGGACCTTTAAGTTGAAAATAGAAAGAAATATAGGATATGCAATCAGATATTTATCAACGTCATAGTGATCATTCCTGCAATGTATTCACATTAAACAATGTAATTCTAATAAGGAAATGAATGATTAATTAGCGACTGAGAAATATGGCAACAACCAGAGTAAAGGCTGAATAGCTGCTAAAGACTTTGCCATCACTACACACCTTTTAACCTTACTGTACAATCTTTGTACAATTAACTTTAGATGTACCAAAACAATGTTAATGAAGACCTACCTAAACTATCCAATTAATCCATACCTAATCAAGGAAGCCATTGAGACCCTTCCACTACATAATTGTTGGTAGCAGGTTGTAGCATGTGTGCAGTGGGGAAGCTAGACATTCTGTCACTTGGGGCAAAGGCTTAGAGTTGCTCCCCTCCACCCCAAGTGAGAAGTTCTCCATCCACACACCCAGTGGCAACAGTGGTGTATTTAGGTTTTGTGCTGCCCTAGGCAAGACTACACTCGGACGCCCTCCCCCGATCTAAATTTGCCCCACCCCTTCTTGTATAAGGCATTTTGCGTAACCTGTCAGTCACTGGGGGAAGCCGGGTGGGCTATAGGTGGGCCCTGGGGCCGGGCCGCATCTTACGTGACCCCGGGCAGCTCTCTCAGGTAAATTAGGCAGCCGCAAGACCGAACAAGCGGCCGCCTAATTTGCCTGATTAGGCAATGTGCCGCCCCCCTGCAAAGTGCCGCCCAATGCAAACGCCTTGTTTGCCTTGCTGAATGGCACCTGGGGCACATGCCCCCTTAGTCCCCCCTCCCTGGCTTTGGCCCTGCATGTGTAAACTTCAGCCCTCTGAAATGAGCTCCACTTGGGAGAACTTTTCAGTCACTAGAAAGATAATTCCACTTTTCCCCACCAAAACGCACAGAACAATGTTTTATTTCCTGTTGTTTTAACACATCGTATTCACACCATGTAAGTAGAGCATTTTATTTGCATGGCATTATGTTAAAAATTATAATTATAACTATTAAATGAAATTTAAAAAGGCACCTTCATAACAACCCACTAGCTCCTTAAATGTTTTAGGACTCCATCGGTCAGACTTTTCCACCAGAGTATACTCACTGCCACCATTACACTACAATTGCACAGGCATTTAACGTGGACCAATGCCTTCTGCTGCTTTTATTAAATTTGTACTTGTTTAAAATGAGATAAGCAAAATAAATATCACCAGATGTAAAGCAGAAAGCAAACATGAAAATTAGCCCCAAAAACTCAACTTGTTGTACTGTTAATAGCCCATTAGAGATACAATAACATACTTTATAATTATTGCTTACAAGACACAGCCAAACTCAGTTTAGCATCAACCCACTCCAAGGCATCAAAGTCAAAAGGTTTTTGAGTTATTTGAAATGGTGATTTTGTTTCCTGCAGAATCAGCTTGTCCTCTGAGTACTGGCTCTGATATCATGTTTTAGGTGGCTCCTTTCCCTTGCAGGGTCCTATGGAGTCACCCATGTGTGTGCTAGTAAGTTGTATGTGTCTGCACAAACACACAGGCACAGCAAGGCAAGCCACTCCTCTGCTCCCTCCTTCTCCCTCCCTTCTCTCGTCTCCCTTCTCCAAGCTAATACATGAACAGCTGCTGGAGTTATATAGTATCTATTCTCTCAGCCCTGTCGCTGTCAAACTGAGACTCTCAGTTTGACAGCGACAGGGCTGAGAGCTCATCGGTTTCCTCAGTCCGTCAATTCGGCCGGTGGACTTCTGGAGCTCCGCCCACCAGCCAATGGGAAGAGATCTCACCCCTCCCATCCACCACGCGAGGATGCCAATCTTGCTGGGAGGGCGGAGTTCAATCTGGCTGGGAGGGCGGATCGTCAGGGGCAGATGGACAGAGACGCAGTGAGCAACGGCTGGTCCTCCTGCACGCTCCCGCCCGCAAGACGCTCCCTGCACAGTCCTGGTGAGGGGCAGCTTTCACAAGCTACAGCAATGGAGAGAGCCCTGTGGAGACCCTAGAGAGCCTTGTGGAGACCCTAGAGAGCCCTGGTTTAACCAGGGCTCTGTGGGGTCTCACCAGGCTGGTGAAACTGCATGTAGCCATGGTGGGAGCCCTGGTGAGACCCTACGGAGCCCTGTTGCTGGTGAGACACTACAGAGCCCTGGTTTAACCAGGGCTCTGTGGGGTCTCACCAGGCTGGTGAAACTGCATGTAGCCATGGTGGGAGCCCTGGTGAGACCCTACGGAGCCCTGTTGCTGGTGAGACACTACAGAGCCCTGGTTTAACCAGGGCTCTGTGGGGTCTCACCAGGCTGGTGAAACTGCATGTAGCCATGGTGGGAGCCCTGGTGAGACCCTACGGAGCCCTGTTGCTGGTGAGACACTACAGAGCCCTGGTTTAACCAGGGCTCTGTGGGGTCTCACCAGGCTGGTGAAACTGCATGTAGCCATGGTGGGAGCCCTGGTGAGACCCTACGGAGCCCTGTTGCTGGTGAGACACTACAGAGCCCTGGTTTAACCAGGGCTCTGTGGGGTCTCACCAGGCTGGTGAAACTGCATGTAGCCATGGTGGGAGCCCTGGTGAGACCCTACGGAGCCCTGTTGCTGGTGAGACACTACAGAGCCCTGGTTTAACCAGGGCTCTGTGGGGTCTCACCAGGCTGGTGAAACTGCATGTAGCCATGGTGGGAGCCCTGGTGAGACCCTACGGAGCCCTGTTGCTGGTGAGACACTACAGAGCCCTGGTTTAACCAGGGCAATGGGGGATCTCACCAAGGCTCTGAGGGGTCTAACCAGGCTGGCGAGACCCCCACATTGCCGTGATGAGACCCTACACAGCCCTGTTGTTGGTGAGACCCTACAGAGCCCTGGCCTCGCCAGGGCTCTGTGGGGTCTCACCAGTGCTTTTTGGGGTCTCACAAGGGCTATGTGGGGTCTAACCAGGCTGGTGAGACACCTCAGAGCCCTGGCTTAACCAGGGCTCTGTGGGGTCTCACTAGGGCTCTGAGGGGTATGCGGTGAGGCTTGCTACAGACAAGCTCGCGATACTCTTTACTGGCCTAATATGCAAGGCGAAATCAAAGATTTTGTCAGCAATTGTCCCACCTGCAATGAATATGCACACTTGCAACAAAAAGAGACCATGATGTCACATGAGATACCTACACGTCCTTGGCAGATTGTCATTATAGACTTATTCAACTATGCGGGAAAAGAGTACCTGATATTAGTTGATCATTACTCTGACGTCTGGGAAATTGAACTGCTTCCTGACTTATCCACTGAAACTACAGTTAAGAGGTGCAAGGCACAGTTTGCACGTCATGGTCAACCAGATAAAGTGATTTCTGATAATGGCTTCCAGTTCTCAAGCTTACAATACAGAAAATTTGCCTTTGAATGGGAGTTTGAGCATGTAACTTCCTCACCACGTCATCCACAGGCTAACGGCAAAGCGGAATCTGCGTTGAAGATTGTAAAAACGTTATGCAAGAAAGCACAAAGTGATGGTAAAGTGGAAGGCCATCTTACATTGGAGGAACACTCCAACTGTGGGCATGGATAGTAGCCCAGCACAGAGACTGATTTCACGAAGATTAAAGACCTCCTTACCTGTGGCCAACAATTTACTTGACCCTCTGTGATACAAGGGGTACCGGAAAAGTTATGGCTTAAGAGGCAAGTGTTCAAGGCACAATATGACACATCTGCAAGAGATTTGCCTGAATTGAATATTGGGGAACCAATTCGTATGGAACCTCTGCCTGGGGATCGAACAAGTCGTTGGAGAATGGGTACTTGTCTGCGAAAGGTTGCACCACGCTCCTATCTTGTGGACATTGATGGAACTCTCTATCTTGCAATCATGTGGATCTGCGTGTGGCTGAAAATCCTGATTCACATTATCCAGTTGACAGGCCAGACTCGCCTGGTAATGCAAAGGCAGACTCACCAATTGGCAGTAGGGAATGTACAGTGATGATGCCACAGACTAATGTTAATGACAGTCCGGAGCAAGCAGGTATATCGGACGGGAGTGAAGAGCAGAGCTTGCCAGTAAGTGGTGAGAAGAGCACAGTAACCTCCGAGAGGGCTAAGAAACTCTTTATACAACGAGGGCCAGTCTTCACCCGCAGTGGTAGACATTCACAACCACCCAAAAGACTTAACCTGTAAATATGTTATTGCAAGGATTAATCCAAATTTCACAATGATCATTTATTAATATGAAGAGGGAGATGTTATGAGTGTTATGTTTTAGTTTATATGCAACTCTATGATTCATCTCTGTGGCACTTGTTTCCTGTGATGCGTTTCCTGTTTGGTTCTGTGGGTTCTCTTCTAAGAACATGACTTCTGTACACTAATGGCTTATATTGTCATTATTATCCACATAAAACACCATCCCCTTTAAATTAAGTCACCACAAGCCCCTGTAACATAAGGCCCTCTTATTTTTAGCTACCATCAGACCCTGTAATGAGAGCCCCCTCATATTCAGCCACCATCAGATCAGCCCATGTGAAGCTCTCCCCAAATTTATCCAGCAGATCCCTCCTTCAATAAAGCCCTCTGCCCATTCCCTGTAACAGGGGATAGACCACTAATGTACAGGAGCTTTTCCACCGACCCACCAGTGCCTCAATGATATGGCAGTCAGTGTATATAACACCAATATATTTGTGCTTATTGTAGCTTCCCCTATTACATCGGTGGTCATTGTAAATTCCTTTTTTTATATTGGTGGAATTTGCAAATCCCCCCCTTACATTGGTGCTCTGCGTCAGCTCCCCGTTACATTGTGTTAGTGTCAGTGCCCCTGTTACATTTGTGGTCTGTACTCTGTTATAATACCACTAACAGTTGACCATGGAATATTTAGTAGCAAGGAAATTTCACGGAACACCTGAATCCAATGATTTGGAGGGGTGTTCCAATACTTTTGGCAATATAGTGTATTTGTAGTCTGCCCATAGCTCCCATGTGCGACATACCACCGGTGGCAGTTATTTTGACAAAACCTATGGGGTCTTGGTGAAGACCGAAGGAGGATCACAAAATTGAATGCGATCTTGTTTATACAAATCATATACCCTAGCCATGATGTGAGATGCCTGTCCCAATATAGGCTGGGGGAATAGAAAACGACAAAGAAAAACCTAAAGATATCTTCTTGAGGTTTATTTATCAAAATTTGTTAGTACAGATTTATGGAGACACTACTCTTTGAGATCAAGTACACTCCTTTAAACTTCTGGCATGTATTGTTTATATTGACTGTATATGCTACCGTGTCTGTCTTCACAGTATTGTTTGAATTTTGGTATTTTTTATTTTTGTTTATGGAAAAAGTTATGAAAAAAGAATATGAAACAAAATCAAAAAGTTAAAGCAAAATATAACTTTTTTGGTTTTTCAAAACATAAATAAAAGAATGACAGTTATTTTGCTAACAGATAAAAGACAGAAACATGTTGATCTGATTCTGAATTATGGTCTCAGCTGGATGAGCAATATAAGATCCAAAAGCTGTGGTCATGTCCCAAGCATCAATCACCCCAACATTAAGACTCAAAAAGACTTCCTTCATTAAGAGGTACTGACTGTAGCCATGAAAGTCACTGAATCGTTCTACATCTGGATTGATCTCTCGGGTATTCTCTGTCTTTAGGATGACCGTTGTGTCTGGGCTTCTTTTGAAAAGGTTCTCTATTGCTTTACGTATATTGAGAAGTCTTCTGATGAAGAGGGTAATGGGGAAGGGTCTAAAATGCTGTCCCAGCGTGATGGCAATGACAGTGTTTGAACCTCCGGCAAGCTGGTCAATTTCCCTGGCTATATATGAGAAGTCTCTCATGGTGTAGAAGTAATGAGTTACAAATGGGTGCCCATGCTTCTTCCACTTGACATACAAATTGTTTTCCAGGTCCAAAGCTAAGCGAGTCCTGTGATTGCCCATTCCATGCATGTCAAAAAACTTCAATGCTGAAGAAAAGAA
The DNA here is from genome assembly GCF_000935625.1 of Nanorana parkeri. Taxonomy (NCBI): domain Eukaryota; kingdom Metazoa; phylum Chordata; class Amphibia; order Anura; family Dicroglossidae; genus Nanorana; species Nanorana parkeri. The sequence continues at coordinate 156,483 of NW_017308473.1, read as the reverse complement.
CATGCATACATTAAAGACTGATACAGTTATATAACAAAAACAGTACTCCAAAGCGGTCAAATTATATATTATTATACATGATTGATATAGCATCAACAATTTGTGCAGTGCTTTACAATATAAAGGGAGACAGGACACCGAAGGAATTGGACGTCATGTAATCAGATAGACGACTGCAGGATTAAAGGTAAGGATACATTGATAAACAAAAATTTACAAAAATAAAATATACTTGTATATACACACACACACTATATTGCCAAAAGTATTGGGTCACCCCTCCAAATCATTGGATTCAGGTGTTCTGTGAAATCTCCTTGCTATTAAATACTCCACGGTCACCTGTTAGTGGTATTATAACAAAGGCCACGTAAAATGACAGAGCTGGGTCAGCGCATAGTGCACAGTCCAGACACCCCCCCTGCCCACCTGTTTGTGGCTCCCTGGACAGCAGAGCGGACAGCTGCAGCCAGGTAAGACATCCCCCGAAAATAAGTCCTAGTGTCTTTTTTCGTGAAAAAAATAAGACACTGTCTTATTTTCGGGGAAACACGGTAATGGGAAGGCAGTAAAGGGTCTTCATTGTGGGGAGAAGTTGAATGAAAAAAATATATACTGATAACGCATTGTGTGTACTAGTGCATACACACATACAGTATAGATAGGAACTCCCCTCCCTTAGGATATTTCTTCTATCTCCTGTTGCATCTCCAAGACAGGAGGTTAAAGGAAATCTCCTGATATGGAGTTATCACCCTTCCCTACTCTATCTACACCTAAAATAAAAATGTTTGCTTTACATACACTTAAAACTAGTAATCTATACATACTTAGGAAGAGTGGCTTATCTCCCCTCTCTTTCTACTCAGTATAGACTTCAATTACAGAGACAATATTTGAAAGCAATCAATCAACTCTTGCTATAGAAAGGGGTAGGCAGCCACAGCTCTCCAACTGTGGTGCAGCTACAAAAAAAAATGTAATTATATATATATTGTAATGTTTAGAGTATTTAAGGATCCTTAGCCAGGCGGTTTTGGAACATAACAACTTTATTCTCTTCCAAACAGTACAACTTAAATTGCTTCTTTTCAGCAAACAAATATAAACAGGTTGTATCTTCCAGCAACATCCAAGATTCGTCTCAGCACCGTTATCATGTCCCACCTCAGTGTTAGAGCCTCAGCCTGCTCATGGCCAGACACCCAGCAGCTTCACACCTCCCTGTGTGATGACAGTCCTCCCGACCTTTCCAAAACACACCTCGTGTGCCACAGACCCTCCTGGCTTCGCCCACACACCGCGTGTGCCACAGGCCCTCTAGCCCTCTCCAGCCAGACTTCAGCTCAGTGTCTCGTGCGTCACATACACACAGTCTCCCACGCTCTGGGTGTCTAGGCTGGCAATTGGCTGCACCTGGCCCCAGGACTGGAGATTTCATCCCGCCAAAGACTTTTAGAAATCTCCAGAGACCCTGATCCCAGTTATACTCCAGAAAACCCTGAAAGAACCTGGAAACGCAGCTCCTTCCCTGTAGCACTATATGTTTACTGGATCCTCTCAGCCCCTCTGGCCGAGAGTCCTGGGAGCCAAACACACCAATCATGGCACTGTCCTGTCACATATATATATACACACACACACACACAGTATATATATATATATATATATATATATATATATATATATATATATATGAATGAGAACAAAATTATCTC
>NW_017308473.1:113101-154710 GCF_000935625.1 Nanorana parkeri | reverse complement strand
ATATATGAATGAGACCAAAATTATCTGCACTCTGGCTTTAGAATTTATTTTAATCAACTTTTAGAAAAGACAAATACATCATTTTTCGACATAATCTCCTTGCTTTTCAAGTCACTTTGTTAACAAGCTTTTGTATTCCCTCATTAAAAAAGTTTTAGGATGAGCTGCGAGTCACGAATGCACCGCTTTCTTGTCTTCTTCATCAGAGGTGAATCTTGGCAGAGCCATAGCTGATTAGCAAATGATTTGCCTCATAATCCACTGTCACTCTTCTATTCGATAGAATCATTTAACGTGTCATCAGCCTTCTTGATGGCTAACACTTGTGCCACCTTCCTTGAACTTATCTATCCATTTATACACACTTCTTTGCGACCAAACACTTTCTCCATACTGCGCACAAAGTCTTAGATAAATAACGGCACCAGGCACACCCTCAGACCACAAAAAATGAATCACTGCACGCTGCTCTTCTTTCATGCAAATCCAATGTGGGGCATCCATTTTTTTTCCTCACACTGCAGGTACAAATGAACTGACATAACACGTTCACACCTGCACAGCAGTGACTGGGGAGACAATAGCCTTGAATGGAAATCGCTGATAAGACAGTGCGGCCAACAGAAGTTTCCATATAACCGTAGTGCGGATAATTTTTTCTTTATAAATATATTTATTATTATTTTTACAAGTGCGGATAATGTTTGACTCACCCTCGTATATTCAAATAAAATTGGCCCTAAATTAATTCAACAAATGTGTGCATTTTTCATGGCTTAGTAGGAACTACATTCCTATGCATCCGATATTATCACTGATTTAGTGCAGCTGACAACACACAGCATTTTTTGGAGTGGTGTCAGCTCTCCCTGGTTTTATTTTGCTAAACTACCAAAACCCACCCCTACACTATTTAGTCTGTAGTCCCAAGGAGGGCTAATTAGACTACTTGAAAAAAAACACAGGAAGTGGGCTCAAGTAAATAAAAGAAGCTCATTGTCAGGGTTTATCATACACTATAAGTCAAAGTAGTTTAGTTGCTTCTTGGCTTATCCTTATTGTAAGCCCCTCCTCCTTCCACCACAGAAATACTTACCTATCAGTTGGCACTGGTTCCGTCCAGGACCCACCAGCTGTTATCCTCTTTTCCAGCTGATTTTTGATTGGCATTTATATGCTACTACACAAAACTCTTTTTTTTTTCAATATTTTAGTTTGATCACTCACTTTTTATGACTCTTGGCATGTACTCAATCCATTGGCGCAACGTTGAATCTCCCATAAAATAGATCATTTTACCAGACAGACATTTGCTGATGGCAGAAGAGGACTCAGGAAGATAACTTTTACAGTTGGCAGGGTTCCATTGTGTTTTGAAAAAATAACCACTCGGCAATAAAGGATCTTCCCCGGTTTTGCAGTTTGACTCTGGTTTTCTAGAACGTCCTGCAAAATGTATATAAAACAAATATCAGGTGAGCTATATGTGTTTGTGAACTTTCATTAGCTATTGTGTACGTATCGACAGCCATATAGGTAAGGATTATTTTTTAGTTTTGGATAAAGCATAAAATGGTTAAAATCTTCGTTAGGATTATTATTATTTTTTTTGCTATATCGACTGGGGACTTCATCCCTTATTTACTATCTTCATAAAATAATTTAAGTGTAAATCTTCCCAAAGTGAGGGAAAATCCCAAATTAACCCGATTGTGCCCATTGCAAGATTTCCCCTTTATTCCAGTTCTGGTGAAACTGTACAATTTTGGATTTCCTATCACCTTCTGTCCCTATGTTAAAAGAGACAAATAGCGAGGGTGAACCCAACCAGGGAACACACACGCGAACAGCAATAAAAACGTAACAGGGGTGTTCACATTACACTGTCCATTACTTAAAACACATTTTGGCTTTAGATACACCTTAAGATTGACATTACATGAAGTATATGCAGTATCATCGAAAAGTTTGCCCCTTAAATTGAAAGTTTCAGGACCACAGAAAACTTTAATTGACCATAACACCCTAAAAGAGTGAGAAAAAAATTAAAGAGCAAACATAAAACTTAAAAACTCTGTCCATCTTGCAAATGTGAGTCATGTACTATATATATTGTGCTGTTGTTAGATACAAATACATCTATTATTACAGGTGTGTACTATAGTTATGACCAACCATCACTAAAATACATCAGTCATTGCTAATGAGGAATGATACACATACAGATGTGACTTCATGGCATTGCAGAACCTTAGAGTAAAAATTAAAACTCACTGTTGCATTGCTGAACATCAACACTGCCAATGTTCTTTGGAATCTCCACGCCTATATTGGATCTTTTGGTTCCATGTAGAGAAAACAATCAAATGAATTTAGCTATAAAACCAGGATACATATTTTAACAAGGTCATGTCATATATTGAAAATCACTTTGAAAATAAAAACGTCGATCAGTTGAATATCCGCAACCAGGGACCCTTTTAGGGGCAAAAAAAAAACATTAGGGTCCCCCCAAAATCCCTTATCAGACCCTGCATCAGAGCAGTGGCCTGGCTGGGCCCCTACCCCGCATCATACCAGGCCACTTGCCCTCAACAGAGGGCAGGGCCTCCCTGCCCGCAGACCCCCATAACCACTGAGCTAGGCTTGTGGGGAAGAGGCCCTTGTCCTCATCAACATAGGGACCCTGCCGCATGTTGAGGGTAAGTGGCCTGGTGTGGTGCAGGAGGAGAGCTGCCACAATTGCTGCTCCCCTTTCCTGCTCTGCCAGGATGCTGCTTAGATCAAAGGTCTGGTAAGGGATTTGGGGGGGGCGACCCTATGCTTCTTTTTGGTTTGGGGTCCCCTTTAAAATTCCTACCAGACCTAAAGGGTCTGGTATGAATTGCAGGGGGTGACCCCACGCTGCTTTTTCCAGATTTTCACGTTTAACAAGATATCAGTTCATTCCGAATGACATTTGGACAAAATTCTAATTTTCGTCACAAGTTGATACGTTCAAATTCGTTATTTTTCCCATTCGTAAATTCCGAAGCATCCAAATTTCGGAATGTGTCGATTTTCAGCCGAAACTCAATTCGAACAAATACGACTGCCCCAGTCTACTGTGTAAATGCTAGTAACAGACGGCATCATATATGTTATTTTTTATTTTGTCCATAGTTCTAGTTTAACAGGATAATTGTTTTCTATGGAAATCAGTCTGATTGATTGATGTATGTTTGAATGTCTTCTAATATACACCATCTTACATTAAAATGTATTTCCAGTGTAAAGTGTACTTCTACTTTTGCAGTGAAATTTTAGAAAACCCCTCTTAATGTTTGTTATGTTTTTATATTCACACAGCATACCAGAAAATAATGAAAACAACATAATACTTACCTTTTAGATGTCTCTGTATAGTGGCCTTCAATTTCAAAGAGACAAGAAACTCTGTCTGTCCCCATAGAAAAACTAAGTACAGACTGAGCTTCCTCTGATTACAATTCTTCCAGCTCGTTTGTTAGGACAGACAGTGTTCAAATCTAGTTTACAACTGATAATGAGATTTGCCAGCACAGTACTGACAGAGTTAATTATGTTAACATTGACCAGCCCCCTCATTCCAGAGCAAAACTTAGTACAGAGAACAGCGTTTCTTGCAGAATAGATCATGTAATATACAAGCAGCAAGCAATATATATATTTTTAATTTATACTGTGAATGAGAACATGTATGAAACAAATATAAAATCCCAATTTGGCTGCAAAAATGGAAATACACTTTAAAGCCTTATTCCAGACATGTTTTTAAATTCTAATTTAATGCAAAGAATTTCAATTCCTTTCAAGATTTTACATAGACCATAGAGAAATAATACATAAACATGATTGTGAGACCCACAATCACATTACCATTTATACTGGCTTTGCAAAATAACAAATATATAATTTAAAGATTGGCTGAAAGGTTTAATGCAGTATAAAATATTTGGGAATTAAATAGTATTTTTTTAACTAAAGATCTTCATATTAGACCAATAAAGTGGACAACTAAGGAGAAGGACAGAAGGATTTGGTTTCAAAAGAGGGACAGGTCCTCCTAATGATAGACAGTTGGGAGGTTTGCTGAAGCCGGTCATACACCAGTAGAATTTTGTTCAAAAAAATGTATTTTACCATACTCAGTACAAGTACATGTACAGATACTTTTCCAGGTCCAAGACTAGACTAGAGAAAAATGTAAACGTTAGGAGGCAGCTGTCATTTATAAGGAGCACACGGAGCTCCTGGGATTTGTACATCTCTGTTTTAATTTTGTTTTTATAAATATAAATAAAGTGATGCACTGATACCAGTTTTGCAAGTACAAGTACTGATACTTGCCCAAGTACTCACAGATACGAGTACTGATACATTTTTGTTTATTGTCATGTGACAGTTTTTATAAAACAACACAGACTAATGATTTCAGGATGGTGGTGGAGCGCCAGAGCTTTGCCCCAGCTGCAACCCTGGTAGTTCTGGTGAAAATGCTAGGTATCAGCACTGGTATCTGAACTGGTATCTGAACATCCCTACCTAATAGCTAATGGGGCCAAATCAACCATCGCTTTCAACTATAGTAACAAAAAAAGAGAAGGAGCAGAAGGAAAAAAACTCTCTCGAACAAACGCAATTGTAACAGTGAATGTGGCTTTTATTTGAAAAACTCTTTATTCCAAAACCAAATGTTAAAATGAAACAACATTTCAGATGACATTCTACAAGCTTCTAACGACATTATCAAGAAATGATCATACAAAAATCTACCAGTGTATGGTCAGCTTAACACTTTGCAGTTTACTTATAAAAGTACATGCCTGCATATGCCATTCCAATGGCACTAGCACCCTTAGATGGTGCTGATGAGTATAGGAAATATACTAGCCAACGTCATCTAGGGGAGCTAGTGCCATATGAATGGGAATTTTTCTAAATGAACCCCTTAGCATAGGGGTAAAGTTACATCTCTATCTTCAAAATAAGTTTCTTTTAGGAAAGCATTTTCCTTACTCTAGAAGCTGCAGATTGGAATTGCATGCTGTTACATCTTTTATCAACCAGACAGCAATAATTAATTGACAGAACGTCTAACTCCTCCCCACTCAATCAAACATAAAAAAAAAAGTTTTTGCCGAGAAATACACTTTAACTTACACATCACCTGCCTGTGGGAACAGAGTCAAATGGTATAGCAAAGTCCATACATTCTACATCCACATCCACGCCTTTGTTTAAATTTCCCTTTACTTTCTCATACAAAGAAAGTAGATTTATTTGACAACTTGTCTTTTGAAATCCACGCTGGCTATTGTTTATAATATTATTTTCCCACACACTCTCTTGTATGTGCTCCTTTACCACTCCCTCACATATCTTCCCTAAAGCTGGCCATACACTGGTACGAACATTCATAGGAAACATCTCATCAGAACATGTGATAATGCCAACAGAGACTTGGCGAATGTCGTTGAAATTTTGTTTGATTTATACATTTGATTTTGGAATAAATGAAATTTCCCAAACGAAAACCACATTCACTTTTAGAATTTTGTTTATTTGAGAAATTTTCTACTTGGCTCCTTCAATTTTTTTCACCAGTATAGTTGAATTTGATCATCAATTTGACCCAATTAACTATCAGAAACATGAATAAACATTCCAAATGCAAACTTTTTTGAACACATTTGTACTGGTGTATGCCCAGTGATGGCAAATCTGCCAACTGTCCCTCATGGGGAGGAACTGTCCCTCTTATGAAACCAAATCCATCTGTCCTTCTCCTTAGTTGAAATTCTACTGGTTTATGGGTGGTTTTAGGTAACATTACAGGTCTGAGTGTAGACTTTGATCCTTTTTAAGTACTCTTGACAAAACTTTGCAGAATCATTGAGAAACAAGAAATTGTGCAAATACACAACTAAGCCAAGTTTCCAGTTTAGGACAGTGTATATTAGCAGAAATCATAACCTACATCTATATGACCAAGTGAAAACTTTAAAAATGTTATGTTTTTGGATCTCTACTTTACTATCTTTAAATAAATTCCAAGAAAACACTTATAGGTCTATTTAAAAACAATCTGGAGGGACCTGTGAATCCATGTGAAAGTTCATTTTGTACAAAAGAATGACTTTCTAGGACAAATGCAATACCAAACGTTGACCACTAGATGGAGCTCAGGAGCTTAGAAAATAATTATTTCCTATTCTCCTGAGCTCCAGCTAGTGGCCATAATGTGATAGTACATTACATTACATTCAACGCGAAAAGAAAATATATGAAGAAAGTTAATATTTTACCCTATTCACACAAATCGAACATTCATAGACAAGAAAAAATCTATTTGGAAAAAAAAAGAACATTCATAGAGCTTCACGGGGCCAATTGTTTATAGGCTCCTCAAATATGCAGAAGACACACATATAAAGGACCTGCTTTACCTGCCAAAAGATTTCTATTTCAGGCTATTCAGTCCACAAACCACAGCCCTGTCTGACAGAAGAGGAGAAATTATTTTGTTTCTGCTGCAGCTCAGTAACACTTGGCTCCTTGTGCTGCTCCTTCCTTCCCCAGCCTGAGCTCTACTGTACAGGGACTGCAAATGGCTAACACTAAATCAAATGTAGGTACTTACACTGCTTGCATTTAAAAAATAAAGGGAATTCATTGATAATTATAGAACTGTCAGGAACCCAAGGCCTCTGCTGTAGCTGGTGGTGGTTTTACCTGCTGAGCCACCTTAGAACCTTTGATAGTTTCATGCCTGATCTCCTGTGTAGTCCTCAGTTAAACCTAGTTTCTGCTGAACTCCTTGCTCCTCCCTTGAACTTCCTATTTAAGCCATGCCTCTGCACTTCCTGTTTGCCAGATTATTGTGCTCCTGCCAATATCTTACTTCCTTGCTCCTCCTGTGATACAATCCGCTCATACTTCTACCCGTGTACCGACCTTTGGCTGCTGATTCACCGACTGCTCTCATCGTCTTCCACTTCATACCTGATACCTTTGGCTACTGACCTCGGCTTGATCTCTGACTACGCTTCTGCCTGCACCTATACTACTACCGTCTGCTTGTGTACAAAACTCGGGCTGTTGACTACGCATCTGCCTGCTGTTTCAGCAACTGGACTCTGAGCCTGTTCCAGATCGTGACAAGAACTGAACTAAGTTGTTTTTCCTTTTACTTAGCCTGCTCAGATTTAAAAACAAAAAAGTTAAACAAAATATATAATTCTTGCTTGATATGTACATGGATTTCTTGCACTTCTGTTCAATTTCTGAACTATGCCGTTTGTTATCATTATAGCTAGCAATGTAGTATGATATTATCTTTTTCTGGAGACTAGCTGCCTCCGAATTTTGACCTTCCTTGGGAATCCCAATTATTCAAGATAAAAGGTAATGTAACAGCGATATGAAGAAGAAAGAGGCAATCCCACCATCACATTTTATTGGCCTGTGAGTTCAAAACTTAACACACCAGCACTCCTCTCTCTGATGTGTTTCACTGCCATAGAGCTCAGCCATAGAGTACAGCTAAGCTCTATTTGAATAAAACGCAGGAGGAAGGAGCCCGACGGTGTTATATTTACCTCATAGTTCAATAGAATTTTATGGTGGAATTGCTTCCAGAGTATGATTTCCATTTTTCATATCGTGATTGCAGTGTTGGTGTCCAGATGAGCCGAAGAGAAGGGCTGGAAACCTGATACCAGAGGATCTGACTCGAAACCTTGAGTGGAGCTTCCTTTATAAAAAGAGATGTAGATTCCTTCACTAAAACAATTTAGGAAAATTGACTTGCTGTATTTCTTGTGAGCTATAACTCCAAATTACCTTACAAACATTTGCTTCTCCTTTTTGTTGAGGTAAAAATAAGGTGTATTATCACTCTTCAGTCTTATAAACGCCTCACACGGGACACCAGGTAGTTTCATGCAATAGAAATTCTCTTCATATATGTTATCGGTATATTCGCACATTTCCTTTTGTTTCGAGGCCAACTGAAAGCCACATTCCGTGGACACCTCTTTAGTATTGTTGAGGAACTGTCCTGTGAAAATGATATATTTGTATCTTGCATTCCGTAATTTCCATAAAACAGACACTCCTTCACTTGGATGCAGTAAAAGAATAGAAATCGATACACGTCCTTCCCAAAATAATGTAAAATAGATATTATAGGTGCCATTGTCGAAGTCCTCAATTCTTCCCGAAGCTCCAGCTCCGAGGTTGGGTGAAAAGATCCGGGCTCGTAAAAAGTCTCCTCCGTGGGTTTTTCTTTCCCCCAGATAATTGAACATTTCAACTGAAACAATTAATGTGTCTCCAAGACATACATTTGAGACATTATTTAAAAGGGTGGCAAAGCTGTTCTTAGCACTGCTTGTTGCATTGAAACTTACAAATGTTGATTTCACTAGTCTTTGCTGCATGGAACTCAGCAGCTTGTGTACTTGCTGGTCGGTGTCACTGGATATAGTTCTTGATGGCTCTACATTTTCCGTAGAGGCCAGAGAATGTTGGATTGGGAGGAATGAGGTTCTTTTAGGCTTTAAGAAAAAAAAATTGAATTGATATTTCCAGGGGAAAGTTCCAATAGTTTTTCATTTTTGAATAGATTGTGGAAGCATTAGAACCCCCAGTTGGGATTTACTGCTATGCAGAGGTCTGGTAGAGACATTTCTCCTCGCTTCCCGCTCCAGTGATTGGACAGAATCTGCAACAGGGACGCAGTCAGCACTAAAAAGCCATCAGATGTTCTAGCCTTCCTATCTTTTACTAAAGATGCGTTGCTGTTGCAGATTTTTATGTTGAAACTATTGTCCACTGTTCAGTGAGTGAGGGGAAATGTCTCTAAAGGAGCCCCACATATCAGTAAAAAAATGTTTTGGGATGGGTTCTAATCTTTACCATCCTTTCCTAAACAACAACACACGTTTTGGCTGGTCATACACTTAAAGATATGTAATGTATTCAATCTAAATGAGATAAACTGTCAGCACATCTGAGAAGCAGACAAAAGGAGGTAGTACGTTAGTTTGCCAAAAAATAATAATAATATAATAATAAAAAAAATACCCTACTACACCCTAATACTAATACCCTTCTCCTTCTTTCCTTCACCTTAACCCTTAGAAAGGAACTGCAGTCATTTAAAAAATTAACCCTTGCAGTGAAGCTACCCCCACACTGCAACAGTTAACTTGTCATTTTGGTCTAGGGGCCAGAATACAGAAGATATACTCACCTGATCCTCAGTCCTGTAGCAGTGGGTGCTCACCTCTATCCCTGTGCTCTCTGGCTGTGGTATGGACCATGGTGTCCTCAAAGAAAATGCAGGTTAATGAACCAGGTAAGTATATATTTTTTAACTTGCATTCCTAGACCAAAACAAGCACTTAACCCTTGCAGCACGGGGGGTAGCGCTACTGCAAGGGTTAGTTTTTGTTTCCTCCTGGACTCACAGGAGAATAATGCAGTAAATGGCACCATGGACCTGCTTTCTGTTGTGTTTAGGATCCGCCCGCTGCCAGAGAAGTAAAAGAGCAAAGAAGACCTGTGACATCACTGGGCAGGCCCGAAGACAACTGGTGCTGTGGGTGCTCCAAGTGTGATGGGAGGCCAGAGTCTATAGTTGGTCTTTGACATTTATTCTAATTCATTAGTTTAGACCTTAACTGCAAGGTGTATTCACTTGCCTCTTCTATGTTCTTTTTTCTTCTCTAATGTGGTTTCACCTTGTCATAAAACAGCGGTATGGCAGTTGGCAAGGCTAAACCATGAAGTCACCACTTCTGATAGCTGATAATATCATTTGTATACATGTAAAATATCTGTACCCTAATTCAGTATAATATTCTGTGTGATGGACTACAATCTCACGTTTAGTTTACTAATTTGTATTGAGATTTTAGTCTATCATGAGAGCGAGCTTGGAGTGGTGGCTACTTTACAACACACACAGGGACCATGGGGAACAAAAGTAGTCACCCTCCAGAAGGAAGGACAGTGTAAAATCCAATATACCCTACCATCCATCAATGAAATATGAGGGTAAAATGAAAACAAGAATTTATGTGATAGCAAACATCACATACAGATATCAAAGTAGGATACAGTATTCATTTAAGGACATACCTTGAATGAGTTTAGGTGAATGATGTAACTCAGCAGGATGATGCAAATAATAGAAAAACATACAAAGATTTTGAGATTTTTGATGTGGAAGCTTGACATGCTACAGTTCCTTGAAGCAAAAAAAGAAAAAAATACTTTCTTGTTATAATCAATAGACTGTATTTAAGTAGACTGGAAAAATGCCAAAAGGTCAGCTATCAATGTGTCCTTATCCACTTTCAGTATACCATCCCCATCTTTCTGGCTGAATTACTCCCTCTTCCCCCATTAGTTCTCCATTATGATCCCCTTTTATGGAGTTTCTTACTTTTCCATCTGCATTTACCATAATATAATGATAATATAATTTTTTTTACCTTCCTCTGGATCAATTGTGGGTAACTGTGGGCAAAATGTTCCAGGAGAAGTGAACATTTTAGGCCAAAATAGTTGATTTGCAAATATTCTCCAATTCAGCTCACTTCATCTATGTTGACCTAGATTGTTCACTTCTCCTACCTTCTCCAAACCCTCTTACACTTTACTGAATAACCCTGTCAATCTTTTTTTCCCCTCTGTTGGGTAAACCCGATGGACTTGTGTTTTTCTTTTAACCTGAGAAAACATGCAATTATAAAATAAATAAAACAAATTCTGGAGTTTCTCATGGTAGTGGACACTGGCAGAACTACCAGGGTCGCAGTGATCGTAACTGCGACCGGGCCCTGGCGTTCCGCCACTTGGGGGGGCCCAGCGAGGAAAAAGAGGGCCCCTCCCAGAGATAGTGCCGCTCATTCCCTGCCGCACAGGTGCAGCATGTACGTGCTGCTGTGCGGCAGGGCCGGAGAGGCTGTCACTGGTCCCTCAGAATGTGCTGCAGGCACCGCCTACAAGTCCCAGCAATGCATTATATTTTTAAGTAGGAATACACCACTGCTAAATCTGGGCATTTTCACGAGTACTCACACTTGTGAAAGTGCCCCGATACTAAAAGCAGATACCGGTGTTATGTCGAGAACGCCGACGTAGTCGAATTTGCTGACCTCAGCATCTGCGCTTGCACACAGACCAATATTATCGAGGAAACCGGGATTTATTCACAAAGTATTTTGTTTAAATCATTAATTGTGACTGTTAATAATATTCCAGAAATCATATACCGCTATCCGTCATTTACTGCCATGGACGGTATATTATTAACTGTCACAATTAACCATTACAAACGAATACTTTGTAAATAAATGCCATGTTTCCTCGGTAATCCCGTCTGTACGTAAACGCAGATACTGGGTTGGCGTTCTCGACAGAACACAGCACTAAAATTTTAAACAAGCGGCTGTCTGAGGTCCCGCGCTTGCTGGGGACCTCGGCAGCCTTCCTGATTACATGTGGTGCATTGGCGTTTGGGGGAACCTTCATGGTTTCTTGCACCGTGGCCCAGAAGGTTCTAGTTACGCCTCTGGTAGTGGATAACAATACTGACTAGGGTGTTCTCTTGGACTGTCCAATTCATGTTCTCCTGGCAGTACCAAGAGCCCCCCATGGAAGTTGTGGGTACTTTTAGATTTTTTCAGGCTACTTTCTGTAAAGAGATCAAAGGATATGTAAAAGACGGTAACCAATTGTAACAATATGGTTTCAACTTGCTTGAGCTAGCCCAACAACAGTGTTTTCCAGTTGGTGTGGACTATGGCTCTTTGCACATTTGCACATTATCATTGCTCTATAAAACCATATTAAATAAGCCTTTCATCTGCTCCTTCTGTTCAGCAGGAAGTTGATATTGATGTAGAATTAAATCATTGAGGAGTCTCAAGAGGGGTTCGCTGGGATATTTTTTCTGACCTAATAATATACTGAGTTTATTTTTATCAGATCATCTTATCTGGTGAGTGATTTGGATGGAGAGGGGAGCACTATGGTGTGGATATAGATAGATAGATAGATAGATAGATAGATAGATAGATAGATAGATAGATAGATAGATAGATAGATAGATAGATAGATAGATTAGATTTTGGATATACACTGGAACACTATTTTGTAAATCACATGTCTATAGAATTTATATACTGTATACATGGATATGCACATGAGCACTTTCCAAATATTCTTGGTATAATTATTTGGATACAGTATGTATATATATATACACTATACTGCCAAAAGTATTGGGATACCTGCCTTTACATGCACATGAACTTTAAAGGCATCCCAGTCTTAGTCCGTAGGGTTCAATATTGAGTTGGGCCGCCCTTTGCAGGTATAACAGCTTCAACTCTTCTGGGAAAGCTGTCCACAAAGTTTAGGAGTGTGTCTATGGGAATGTTTGACCATTCTTCCAGAAGCGCATTTGTGAGGTCAGGTACTGATGTTGGACGAGAAGGCCTGGATCGCAGTCTCCGCTCTAATTCATCCCAAAGGTGTTCTATCGGGTTGAGGTCCGGACTCTGTGCAGGCCAGTCAAGTTCCTTCAGCCCAAACTCGCTCATCCATGTCTTTATGGACCTTGCTTTGTGCACTGGTGCGCAGTCATGTTGGAACAGGAAGGGGCCATCCCCAAACTGTTCCAACCAAGTTGGGAGCATGAAATTGTCCAAAATGTCTTGGTATGCTGATGCCTTAAGAGTTCCCTTCACTGGAACTAAGGGGCCAAGCCCAACACCTGGAAAACAGCCCCACACCATAATCCCCCCTCCACCAAACTTTACACTTGGCACAATGCAGTCAGGCAAGTACCGTTCTCCTGGCAACCACCAAACCCAGAGACGTCCATCGGATTGACAGACAGATAAGCGTGATTCATCACTCCAGAGAACACGTCTCCACTTCTCTAGAGTCCAGTGGCGGCGTGCTTTACACCACTGCATCCCACGCTTTGCATTGCACTTGGTGATGTAAGGCTTGGATGCAGCTGCTCAGCATTGGAAACCCTTTCCATGAAGCTCTCTGTGCACTGTTGTTGTGCCAATCTGAAGGCCACACAAGGTTTGGTGATCTGTAGCTATTGACTCTGCAGACAGTTGGCGACACCTGTGCACTGGGCGCTTAAGTATGCGCTGACCCCGCTCTGTCATTTCACATGGTCTACCACTTCCTGGCTGAGTTGCTGTTGTTCCCAGTTGCCTGCACTTTGTTATAATACCACTAACAGGTGACCGTAGAATATTACTTCCACTGGGAACATCTGGGTATATCTGATATAATTCTTGTATTATTGAATGAGATATTTGACAATAACTACATTGCTAATCCTAATAAATGTTATAATGTTCTATGATCATGTATTTCACATTGCACAAATCAAACAATGTGTTTTCCATTAAAGGAGAACTGCAGCCATAAATAAGAGGATAAAAATGAACAGCCCACTAAAAGTTAAAATAACAAAACTAGATTTGCTGCAATCACCTTCGGTCTTGAAATTTCTCCCGCAGTACGTTTTTTCAGTACTCAGCCAGCATCATTCTACTCACTTCCTGAGCCCAGGTCGTTCAGGGTCCAGCCCAGCCTGTGACTGATCAGTGAAAGAAGGAGGAGCACAGTGAAGAGCTCATCTTTCTGTTACTCTGCTCTCTCTTCCTTTGAGCATGCTTTTTGTCAGAACATGAACTGATTGGCTTCTTCTACTGCTTCTTCCTCTCACACTCTAGCCCTGCTGTGCAGGGAATGCAAGCAGCTGTTGGCGAGTCAGATACAGGTACCTAAACTGCTTGCCTTTATATTTAAACAAATTTAATGGCGGATTAATGATTTTAAAGCTTGGTTTATGTCTAAGGTTTAGCTTTACAGAAGAACTGCAGCAATACAAATAATTATTTACCTGTCTGAAGTTTGGCACAAAAGCTAATGATCCACATTGGGTTTAGGTCTGCTGGAACCCTAATGCCCCCAATGATATAACGGTTTCTGTGTATATTCAGGGTACCACTTTGCCATTGCAGGCCATGTGATCTGAGCCCAAAGTAAACCCTGATAAAGCAGTACACCTAAGCTAGTTACTCCTATTAGAATAGATGGTTGTGCAATAAATATCTGCATCTAACTGGATAATAAAGTATGTATCTTTAATTATATGACTCAGACTGCTGATAATATAAATATACAGATAATACACACAAAATGTATGTCTTTTGGTCTATTAAATATATTAGTGATGCACCGATACTTTTCAGATACCAGTGCGGATACTTGGCATTTTCACAAGAACTACCAGGGTTGCAGAGGTTGCAGCTGGGACCTGGCTCTGGCGCTCCACCACTGTCCTGAAATCATTGGTCTGTATTGGTTTAGAAAAACTGTCACATGACAATAACAAAAATGTATCACTACTTGTATCTGTAAGTACTTAGACAAGTATCAGTACTTGTACTCACAAAAATGGTATCGGTGCATCACTTTTATATGTATATAAAAACAAAATCATTCATTAAAACAGAGATGTACAAATCCCAGGAGCTCCGTGTGCTTCTTACAAATGACAGCTGCCTCCTAACTTTTGAATTTTTCTCTAGTCTAGTCTGGGAGCTTGAAAAGTATCTGTACTTTTCCTGAGTACAGTACTTGGTATCGGTGCATCACTAACATATACCGCTAAAAATTTCCATTTATATCTGTTTAATATGTGCAAAATAAACGTTGTTCTTGCCAACAAATTTGTACGTTGATAACTTCCTGTGCGTTCTGCCTGGGCTGATTCTTATTAGCTACATTGTTTCCAGCTATATCTGAGGAATGCAGAACCATGCGCATCTTTGAACTATAGCAGTGGGGTGAAATCATGCAGTTTAATCCTTTTACACCACTGCATCCCACGCTTTGCATTGCACTTGGTGATGTAAGGCTTGGATGCAGCTGCTCAGCATTGGAAACCCTTTCCATGAAGCTCTCTGTGCACTGTTGTTGTGCCAATCTGAAGGCCACACAAGGTTTGGTGATCTGTAGCTATTGACTCTGCAGACAGTTGGCGACACCTGTGCACTGGGCGCTTAAGTATGCGCTGACCCCGCTCTGTCATTTCACATGGTCTACCACTTCCTGGCTGAGTTGCTGTTGTTCCCAGTTGCCTGCACTTTGTTATAATACCACTAACAGGTGACCGTAGAATATTACTTCCACTGGGAACATCTGGGTATATCTGATATAATTCTTGTATTATTGAATGAGATTATTGACAATAACTACATAGCTAATCCTAATAAATGTTATAATGTTCTATGATCATGTATTTCACATTGCACAAATCAAACAATGTGTTTTCCATTAAAGGAGAACTGCAGCCATAAATAAGAGGATAAAAATGAACAGCCCACTAAAAGTTAAAATAACAAAACTAGATTTGCTGCAATCACCTTCGGTCTTGAAATTTCTCCCGCAGTACGTTTTTTCAGTACTCAGCCAGCATCATTCTACTCACTTCCTGAGCCCAGGTCGTTCAGGGTCCAGCCCAGCCTGTGACTGATCAGTGAAAGAAGGAGGAGCACAGTGAAGAGCTCATCTTTCTGTTACTCTGCTCTCTCTTCCTTTGAGCATGCTTTTTGTCAGAACATGAACTGATTGGCTTCTTCTACTGCTTCTTCCTCTCACACTCTAGCCCTGCTGTGCAGGGAATGCAAGCAGCTGTTGGCGAGTCAGATACAGGTACCTAAACTGCTTGCCTTTATATTTAAACAAATTTAATGGCGGATTAATGATTTTAAAGCTTGGTTTATGTCTAAGGTTTAGCTTTACAGAAGAACTGCAGCAATACAAATAATTATTTACCTGTCTGAAGTTTGGCACAAAAGCTAATGATCCACATTGGGTTTAGGTCTGCTGGAACCCTAATGCCCCCAATGATATAACGGTTTCTGTGTATATTCAGGGTACCACTTTGCCATTGCAGGCCATGTGATCTGAGCCCAAAGTAAACCCTGATAAAGCAGTACACCTAAGCTAGTTACTCCTATTAGAATAGATGGTTGTGCAATAAATATCTGCATCTAACTGGATAATAAAGTATGTATCTTTAATTATATGACTCAGACTGCTGATAATATAAATATACAGATAATACACACAAAATGTATGTCTTTTGGTCTATTAAATTCATATTTCAGATACCAGTGCGGATACTTGGCATTTTCACAAGAACTACCAGGGTTGCAGAGGTTGCAGCTGGGACCTGGCTCTGGCGCTCCACCACTGTCCTGAAATCATTGGTCTGTATTGGTTTAGAAAAACTGTCACATGACAATAACAAAAATGTATCACTACTTGTATCTGTAAGTACTTAGACAAGTATCAGTACTTGTACTCACAAAAATGGTATCGGTGCATCACTTTTATATGTATATAAAAACAAAATCATTCATTAAAACAGAGATGTACAAATCCCAGGAGCTCCGTGTGCTCCTTACAAATGACAGCTGCCTCCTAACTTTTGAATTTTTCTCTAGTCTAGTCTGGGAGCTTGAAAAGTATCTGTACTTTTCCTGAGTACAGTACTTGGTATCGGTGCATCACTAACATATACCGCTAAAAATTTCCATTTATATCTGTTTAATATGTGCAAAATAAACGTTGTTCTTGCCAACAAATTTGTACGTTGATAACTTCCTGTGCGTTCTGCCTGGGCTGATTCTTATTAGCTACATTGTTTCCAGCTATATCTGAGGAATGCAGAACCATGCGCATCTTTGAACTATAGCAGTGGGGTGAAATCATGCAGTTTAATCCTGTTGGTGATGTCCTGATACAGTAGGGCACTTGAGAGAAGTCATCCTGGGACTGGAAGTGAATTATTGGCAGAAACGCAAGATTCAAATAAAGGGAAAAAAATGAAAACTAATTCAGACACCTCAATCGAAGACTGGTAAGCTGCAATATATTACATTTTTGTTCTTGAGTTTAGATATCCTTTAACTGCCAATCAGATTGTCTGAGGGAGAGCAAACCTCAGGAATGGATGGATAGAAATACTTTAACAGGTAAAACAGCCCCCTTATATCTATTTCATATTTCTATTTAGCTATGTGCCTGAAATTGAACTTTAATTATAATTACAAATTATTTATATAAGCAAGGCTTTTAAAAGATTTACAAATGTTGATAGCATTTATATCATTATATTATTTTACATTTTTATATATAAAAATGGACTCACAGCAACAATTATTTTGCCTGCAAGTCTTACTTGAAGGGTCAGTCCACAAAACAAATAATGTTTAAATTTTTAGTAGATTTTGGCAGTACTGAATTATTTATGACCTTCCATGTTTTTAAGGTATTTCAGCAGAACGATCTCTTCACCAGAGTTCCCAGCTGCTTCTGCTTGCTATGACTAAAGGTGAGCGAAATGGAGAGTTTCCATTTATCCCAAATTTTGGCAAACATTGGGGATTTTGGTGAAATATCAATGAAGAAATGAAGATGTTTTTTTAAAATGATTTTACCTTAAATTGTAAGCTCCTTGAGGGCAGGGACTGATGTAAGTGTACCTAACAACTGAAGCATCACGTTCTCAAACAATTCATCCCCACACAGCTACCTCCTCATGTATCACTTCTCCCTCACTTTTAGATTGTAAGCCCTCAGGGGCAGGGCCCTCCTTACCATCTTGTCTTGAATTGTATTGTGATTGTAATGTCTTCCTTATATTGTAAAGTGCTGCGCAAACTGTTGGCGCTATATAAATCCTGTATTATAATAATAATAATAATACAGTGTGTAAAGTGCTGTCAAAGCTATATAAATACCTATAACAAATAAATAAATAACAAAATATTTTTTTAAGGGTGCAGTTGGCTTTCAAAGTGTCAAAAGTGCCTTTTTACTATCCTGGACCCCTTCCTATACCGAAGAACAGCTTCTCATTAAAACTCATTAATTTTTTTATTTTTTTTTGTAAACAGGAAAAAAAGAGGAAAAAGAAACAGATGGGAAAATGTCAAATCAAAAAAATCTAAAGTGACCGTTCACAAATAAGGATCAAATGCACAAAAAAGAAAAGAAAAAAACACAAAAAAATAAATAAAAGGAAGAAAACTACCTGGAAAAAAGTCTAAATTATTTAAAAATAAAAGTATTGTTCCTGATGCAAATTTCAATTAGGTCAAGTAAAAAAATTGAGAGTTAACTTCTCAATTTACTTTTCATCCCTAGCTATTACAATTACAAAGCCAAGGACAGAAACTCACACAAGGCAAATTTTACCAAAGGAGTCCTACAAAAAAAAGTCACAAGTCCCTGGGTTCAATCTAAATTAACAAATGCTTTGTATCAAACTGATCAAACAACTGAACTGCATTTGGGTTATTCTTTGGGGAAAGGTAGCTATCCAAAGTGAATAAAAAAAAAACTTACCAGCTAATCTGTTGAAAAGAATCAGAAACTAAAGTCAGACGGACCTTTAAGCTTAATGTAATAATGCGTACATAATAAGTAACTTTAAAGTTGGAACACATGCAATAAACACATAAAGTCCCTCCTATGTTACTTGACTATTTTGCTCTACTATACTGACATCTATTGACAACTTTATGAATTTTTTTTTATATGGCTACGGCTAAAAATACAAGTTTAAAATGACACTAAACTCAGGAATGAAATCTTAAAATTGCATTCAAGTACCTTAACTATTAACAAAAATGTATCTTATTTGTGTATCACTCGGCTGTAGATCCTCAAATCATCTCTGAATTGGTGCTAACACTGTCCTTCCTTCTGGAGGGTGGTTACATCGTCCCTGTGTGTGTTGTAAAGTAGTCACCACCCCATATGCGCTCCCTGATGGACTACAATCTCACGTTCATGTTTTATTTGTATAATTTATTTTTATTAATTTGTAATGATATTGTAGTATATCACAGGAGTGATCTTAGAGCAGTAAATGCTTCACAACACACACAGGGACCATGGGGAACAAAAGTAGCCACCCTCCAGAACGAAGGGCATTGTATGAACCCAAATATCCTACAATCCATCAATGAAATATGAGGGTAGAATTAAAACAAGCATTTATTTAATAGCACACATCACATGCAGACATCAAGGTAGGATTCAGTATTCATTTAAGGACATACCTTGAATAAGTTTAGATGTATGATGTAACTCAGCACGGTAATAATAGAAAAACATACAAAGTAGGGCTGGTAATGATTACAATTTTTGTGTTCGATTAATCGAAATGTTTTTTACACGATTAATCAATTAATTTCAATTAATTATAACGCACATACAGATCCAACTACATTGGCCTATACACATACAGCACAGCAATGACGTAATAAAATGAACTAGGATCACACTAATCCAGCACGTTATTAATCTCACGTGCCCCACTCAATATGGCCGCCGCTTGAGCGGGGCAACTCAGAATAATAATGTGCTAGATTAGTGTGATCCTAGTTCATTTTATTACTTCATTGCTGTGCTGTATGAGTATAGGCCAATGTCTTGGCTGGCGATCGTGTAGAAAGTTTCTTGGGCAAACTCACCGGCCCAAGTGGCTCCGTCGGCTAACGAAGGGGGGAGGAGTCCGGTGACGTCACGGACATCGACGTGACCGGACTCCTCCCCCTTCCCTTCGTTAGCCGACGGAGCCACTTGGGGAAGGGGGGAGGAGTCCGGTGACGTCACGGACATCGCCGACGGGACTCCCGGAAGCCGGCGGAGAGGTGAGTGTTTTCATTAGCTATCAAAATAATTTTAATCGATCAAAAAGTTTAACGATTAATCGAGAAATTAATCTTTAATTTCCACAGCCCTAATACATAGATTTTGAGATTTGTGATGTGGAAGCTCCAATTCCGAGATGATTTGAGGGTCTACAGCTGAGTGATACACAAATAAAATTAAATACGTTTTACAATTTAACTCCTGAGTATATTGTCACAATAAAGTATATATTTTCTTTTTAAAGGCAGGAAAATAGAAATGTCACCTATAAATGTATTTTTTTTTCCAGCCACTAGGAGGTGCTCTAGGTGCATTTTCACATGTTTTTCTCTGTCACATTGCCACATATTACATATTTACATGCCTGGGAGCCACGGGTGCCTGGGATCAGTCGGCTATAAATCCTCAAATCATCTCTGAATTGGTGCTGACACTGTCCTTCCTTCTGGAGGGTGGCTACTTTAGTTTCCCATGGTCCCTGTGTGTGTTGTAAAGTAGCCACCGCACCAAGCTCACTCCCATGATGGACTACAATCTCATGTTTGGTTTACTAATTTGTATTGAAGTTATAGTCCATCGCAGGAGTGAGCTTGGAGTGGTGAGTTCGGTGTCACTTTAACAAAGATAAGACAAAAACATGTTGATCTGATTCTTAAGAACGATCTCTGGTGGATGACCATTGAAAGATCCATACGCTACAGTCATGTCCCAAGCATCAATCATTCCAACGTTAAGGCCACTGAAGATATCCTTTACTAAGAGATACTGAATATACCCGTGAAAGTCACTAAAACGTTCCACATCCAAATTAATCTCTCTGGTGTTTTCAGATTTGATGATGATCTTTGTATTTGGGCTTCGTAAAAACATGTTCTCTATGGCCTTGCGAACATTGAGGAGCCTTCTGATGAAAAGAGAAATAGGAAAAGCTCGGAAATGTAGTCCCAGTGTGATGACAATAACCGTGTCCGAGTTTCCACCAATTTGGTTAATTTGGTGAGTGACATCGGCGTAGTCCTTGGAGTTAAAGAAGCTCAGAGTTACAAAAGGGTGCCCATGTTTCTTCCACTGTATGTAGATGTTGTTGGTTTGATCTATGGCTAAGTAGGTCTTGTGCCAGCCATTTCCATGGAGGTCAAAGAACTTTAGATCTTTAAAAACAAAATTGTAATAATTAAAATCTTTAAAAAAAAATAAAAAAATTTAAATTACAAAGTGTGATATAAATTAAATACACATCATACCAGTAAGTTACAATCTTAAGCAAGTAAATAAAACATCCTTTAGTTTACTTTACTGACTTTCTTTTAAAATCATAAAATATGTTTTGGATTTTTCTAATAACCTAATTGTTTGAAACCTGACCTTACAAGTGTGACCTTCTCCAGTGCTGTTGGATCGATCTTTAGTCCTGAGCTCTGTCCCCCACCACCGCTATCTTCACTGCCGCCACTTTTGGGTTCCCAAGCATCCTCCTTTCCCATTGGGTGGCCACTGATGATGTAACTCCTTCGCATTTGCACAGGAGTTGCATCCTTCCAGACGCCCGCCCCTTCATTCATTGTATTTATAAAATAAAAATTTGCTAGGAGACAGTAGAAGAATTTTGCAGAAGAGACTTTGCATGTCCCTTCTACCAAAACATCCCTACCACCCAGCAATGTATTATTTTATTAACATTACTTCCGCTTTAAGGATGACCTATTTGAAAACATGTGAACTCCTCCTAATATATCTAAGGATATTATGTATAGCCATTTGAAAAATACTATGGATGCACCGATACTGGTATTTTGGTATGGAGTACCAATATTTTTTTTCAGTACTCGCCGATACCGAATACCAAGTACCGGAAGTCCCATTCAGGAAGCTAGGCGGCGTGTAATGACTCGCCACCTGGCTTCCTGATTAGCCGGGAAGTCGGGCGGCGTGTAAAGACTCGCCACCCGGCTTCGACAATTAGCAGGGAAGCCGTCTCCATGCTTCTTGTCACAAGGTGCCGAGAAAGCATGGAGCTGGCTTTCTGGCCAATCAGGAAGCCGGGCGCCATTGGCTGGGAAGCCGGCTCCATGCTCCCTCGTCACTTAGCAGGGAAGCCATCACTAGGTGACGAGAAAGCATGGAGTCGGCTTCCCGGCCAATCAGAAAGCCAGTGTAATGATGCGCTGCCCGGCTTCCTGATGCCGGAAGTCCAAGCCACAAGTGACGAGGGAGTATGGAGCCGGCTTACGGGCCAAACAGGAAGCCGGGCAGTGAGTAATGACACGCTGCCCAGCTTCCTGATACCGGATGTCCAAGCCACAAGTGATGAGGGAATATGGAGCCGGCTTCCCGGCCAATCAGGAAGCTGGGCAGTGAGTAATGAAACTGTTGAAAAAAGGCAATCCCTGTGTTTGACTAGCTAAATCCTCTAAAGCACTCTCCTGATTTCATCCATGTAACTGTGGAAAGCAGGTTTCACGTCTAGAGGCTTTCCTGATGACTGAGGCC
This sequence comes from Nanorana parkeri, assembly GCF_000935625.1. Classification (NCBI taxonomy): domain Eukaryota; kingdom Metazoa; phylum Chordata; class Amphibia; order Anura; family Dicroglossidae; genus Nanorana; species Nanorana parkeri. The sequence continues at coordinate 132,417 of NW_017308473.1, read as the reverse complement.
TTCCTTGTTCTCAGTCCAAGTTTATAGTCATATGCTCTCTATGCTGTAGCTAAATTTATGAAGGGACTGCCTGCCTCTAGCAATTATAAGAGAGCAGTAGAATATACTGGAACATAGAACATGAATTAAACAGGTATGTGGAACAGATTGATTTTTTGTTCATAATTCCATAAGTCCATAATTGCAGTTACAGTGCAATATTTTCATGTTGCTACCAGTGTGGAAAAGTAGCTTCCTCAGCACAAATAACTCAGCATTTATAGCCATATGGGTAGCTCAGTCATTTTATTTTAATCACTATGGAATATGTTGTGGAAGATGTTAATCGTCCAAGAACATGGTGGTGTGTCTGAAAGTTTGTGGAACCACCCTGTTCTAATTACATATTTCAAACAACACAGAGCCATGAAATCTGGGGCAGGTGTTAATGGTAAACAGTCATGTTCACCTTTTTAGGAGTCGCCCAGTGATGTTCACCTTTTAAGGAGCCGCCCTTAAAAGGATCAGTCAACCTAAAAACAACATTTTAGTTTTGGATTTTCCACAGCATTCATTTTCTACTGTTTCCCTTGACTCTGTTCTACCTCCATTGAGTCATACCCTTCCTGCAGATTTCTCCGAACTACATAGATATAATTACATAGTTACATAGTATTTGAGGTTGAAAAAAGACACAGGTCCATCAAGTTCAACGTTTGTGTGTCTGTGTGTGGGTTGTGTGTGCATGTGTGTATATGAGTCCTTGTGTGGTCTTAGTTTATAAGAGTACCTGTACGCCTGTATGTTATGATCTCCGAGGAAGGAATCTAATTGATTTTTGAACGATTCCATACTCTCAGCTGATACCACTACTTGTGGCAGAGAGTTCCAAAATGTAACCACTCTAACTGAAAAGAAGCCCCTACGCCCTTTGTGGTTAAATCTTTTCTCCACCAATTTTAGGTGGTGGCCTCTAGTCTTTGTTGGGGAGTTACAGTGAAAAGTAGGGATGCACCGATACTAGAATCGGTGCCGATACCGAGTATTTGGGTGAGTACGAGTACAAATGCTCCGATACCTTCCCCAATACCGCAACTTCCGGTCAAAGGAAGATTTCCACTGATCGGCAGTGCCATAGGGGAACATGGAGCCAGCTTCAGTATTCTGGATTACTCACTGCATGAAATTCCTTCTGGTATCCTTGGCTTTGTTCTACCTTCATTTAATTCACGCTCTGTTTGTAAAGGGGGCAGCAGGCCCCATGTTACCTAATGAGATGCCTCCTATGGCAATTGCCTCATTATGGGGACGGACCTAGATGTCATAATAATTCAGAAAAGGAAGGTGGAGAAGATGGTAGGATAGAATTTACTCTTGCTGACATTCCAAGGCACGCTTCACTAATTGGTGGCAGTGGAAGATACTTCAAGCAGTTTTTCAAGGACTTCCTCTTTTCACAACACCTACAGTTCACCCCCTTCACTGAAACCAAGTTTACTCATCTTATCTATTTCAGTACTCACATTTCAGGTGTGCGGGGAAGTATTCTATCCACTGACGAAGTGTTGAATCTCCCATCAGATATATGATTTTACCAGTTAGGCAAGTGGTGATATTGGCCAAGGGTTCATATGAAGACACGTTACAGTGCAGAGGATACCACAAATCATTCAAAAAATACCCACTGGGGAAAGGGAGTGACATACCAGTTTGGCATTTTGGTTTAACTTCTACTGACATATCTGGAAAAGGAATGTAAAATACAAATAAAAAACACACTATGTTTACAGTTTAGCAATTAATAGATATAAAAAAATAGCCTATTTTAGTGTAAAGTGTGGTGAAGCAGTAAAGGCAGCTGAAGCTAGTTATATTTTGGATGGAACAGTGAATGGATATAACCACTCTCAGGTTTTTACTGTTGAGTATACCTAGAATTGAAGAGCTACACCTTGATATTATAGGTACAAGTTTATTCTAAAGACAAACTATATACAACAATCTGTGTTTGGAATAAACTTGTATTAAGGTGTATCGGTTCAATTCTAGATTCACTCATGCCTATCACAACCCAAGGTGATCATGGTAACCCTTTGGTTTTCAGAAGCTGCCAAACCAATATTCAGCTTCTTTATAGCTACACTACTGCCATACTTCTGGATGTATAATATAAAATGAAAACAAAAAGCCTCAGGGTACCATATTACTATTCCACTTTCTTAAAGCCCATTTCAACTTTTGCTGAGATATTTGTTTTTTAAAAAGAAGAAAAACATATGCCAGCAATGTACGCCTGTGAGGGTTCCACTCTGACTTTACTGGTTTGAAACATTCTGGCTTGGCTGCCATTTTACCCACCTGTGTTTCCTTCCTTGCCTGAGCAGACTCTGGAACAATGCTCACTACTCCCGGGCTCCCTCTTGTGGCCAGACAGGAGAGCATCATCTGAGAGAGTCAGATGGGAGTTTCCTGTCTCTGAGTGATGATGTCACCCCACTCACTATATATAAACCACTCCATCCAGTCTGACTTTGCCCTTTTGTGGTCTTCCTGCTAGTGCATTCCTGCTGCTCTGAGTATCCTGATTCTGTGTATGACCCCCACCCTGGCTGACGTTCTCCTCTGGCTCCTGCTCCTGGCTTGTTGCTGACAATGCTGATTTCTTGGCTTCTTCCTGACGACGCTAATCTCTGCGTTCCTGACCTGGCTTGAATGACTACCCACTCCGTCTCCTGACTATGGCTTGTTCCGGTTTATGATTCTACTTGCTCCTGTAGACACTGTTCTTAATAAATGTTTTAACTAGCACCTTTTGCTTGTCTGGTTTTCATTGTGCTCTGACAACACCAAGTGTACATGAAGCAGGAATATGCAGTCGCTGTATACAAACACAAAAAACATACTTTTTTTTGTTAGCTTTCCCCTTTATCTACTCATTAAAATGGCTGCAATTGTGCTTTGCGAGTAATGTGTGTATAATACAAGTGACCTCTCCACCCCCACCCCCTATGCATTAGTATTCATAGTGGCAACCCCCCTCCCCGTGCAATGTATTGTGTGCAAAGGCATAGCTGCTGTTTCATGTTACAATGAATAACTGGGAGGGGGAGAGCTGTTTAGAGTCTACTTTTCACCCAACCCCGGTGTCAGACTGAGTTTCAGCAGCACAGGTACACAGGGAGTAAGCCAGGAGCAAAGTTGTGAAACAAGCCAAGGTCAAACACAGCCAGGCAGTGGAGGTACAAAAACAGCAACCAGAAAGCACAGTCTGGGTGCAAAGCTAGAGTCAGGAACCAGGGGATTGAGATATCGCAGAGTCGAACAAACCAGGTCAGATCTCAGGAGAAACACACAGGTCAGGTCACAGGAAGCAGAAGCTGACAACCACTCAGCAACTTCCCTTTGCTGAGGCTCAGGTTTAAATCGGCAGTAGTTGTTTTCTACATTTGTATGCAGCCTGGAGGTCCGTCCTCCCCCCACACCATGTAACTCTCTCCTCCATGGTCGCCTCTGTCCGAAGAGTTTCAAGATGGAGAGCAGTGAGCAGAGCGGAAAACGTCCGTTCTCCGCTCTGCTCTATGTAAACAGTGAGAGGGGAGAGCTGCACTTGCATCCTTCCCATCTCAGCTGTCACAGGAGTTCCAGCACAGTGCTGTGCTAGAACTCCTGCATTGGAGGTGACAGGTTCAATAAAGAGAACCTGTCACCTCCAAATGCTATCACACAGGGGCTTGTTATCTCCTGTGTGATAGCAATAAAGTTAAGAGGGGAACAAAATTATGAAATAAATAAAAAGTTTAAAAAATAATAAGAAATAATAAATACAATTAAGAAATGTGATTAAAAAGTAAAAAATTATAAGAAAAAAATGTATTAAAAAAAAGTAAGATAAGTAAAAAATATATAAAAACAATTCCGACTAGGTAGCCTTCTATATGGATTGCTATGGGTTATTGCACTGTGGAAGCAGCAGTCAATATGGTGTCCTGTGGTTCAAGGCAAAGGACTCTTGATAGTAGAGTTTAATCAGAAGGGAAGAGCCTTTAGGAGGCCAAGTGGGACCCTGGTCTAGGTCTGATGGCAGCAATGTAACACAATGATTGACCATTAATCCACTAATTATATGGCAAGCATTGGTATCACAGCTCTGGTTTTAACCCCCCAGCCCTGTATCTGAGGTGGTGGTGTTGTGTATGTGCTGCTAACCTCAATGATAACATGACTGTGAGTTCAAATCCCCATACAACCATTGTTTCAGATATATTTATTAAAGTTGTATAAACTGCGGAAACCAATGGAACCCCATTGGCTTTAGACTAGGTAGCGTTTCATATTGATTGCTTTGGGTTATTGCACTGTGCAGGTAGAGGGCATCTTTTATTTCAAGGCAATGGACTCTTGAAAGTAGAGTTTAACCAGAAGGAATAGCTTTTTGGAGGCTGTTTAACCATTAATCCACAATTCGTATGGTGTATAATGATATCACAGCTCTGGTTTGGGCCCCCCCCCCCCATCTGAGGTAGTGGCGTTGTGTGTATGCTGCTGACCACAAAAATAAAATGGTTGTGAGTTCGAATCCCCCGGGGACCACATTTTCAGATTTATTTATTAACCAATTGGCTTTCAGACTAGGTAGCCTATCATATTGGTGGCTCTGGGTTATTGAACCTTGCAGGCAGTTGTGATGGTGTCCTTTGGTTCAAGGCAATTGGCGCTTGAAAGTAACTGAGTGAAGTGGGAGGCTATCCTAGGTCTAACGGCAGCGATTAAATACAATGGGTGACCATTAAACCACTAATTTTCTGGTAGGCAATGATATCAAAGCTCTGGTTTTGGCCCCGCCCACCAACTGAGCCAGTGGCGTTGGGTGTATGCTACTGACCATAAACATAAAATGGTTGAGAGTTTAAATCCCCAGGTGACCACCCTTTCAGATTTATTTATTAAAGTTGTATAAATTGCAGAAACCAGTAGCAACCAATGGGTTTTCAGACTACGTAGCCTTTCATATTGGTGCCTCTGGGTTATTGAACTTTGCAGGCGATTGAGATGGCGTCCTTTGGTCCATGGCAATGGACTCTTGAAAGTAACTGTTTGTTTTTTACCAGCTGGAGATAGTCATTGAGGCCAAGATTAATTTAACCATTAATCCGCCAATCATATGGTATGTCATGATATCACAGCTTTAGTTTTGACCCTGCCCACCATCTGAGGCAGTGGTCTTGTGTGTAGGATGGCGATCTCACTAATAGAATGGTTGTGAGTTCGAATCCTCAGATGGCCACCTATTCAGATTTATTTATGAAAGTTACATAAAGTGCAGAAACCGATAGCTGTATAGACAGCTTTCCTACCGGGTATGGTTCATATTGGTTGCTACCGGATACTGCACTTTACAATTTATATTACCTTACTTGATCACCTCAGTTGAATTTGAGTTGTATTACCACTGCTCACAGGCTCAATCATCCAGAGCTGTAGCTCAGCATGAAGGGTGACGATTGTGGAATCTGAAGGCCGAGTGTTCGATTCCCAAGGTAGCGCAAACTACCTAATGGCTGTTTGGGGTGAAACAGCAACAATGTGCTTGGTGGAATGTAAAGGGGCATCCCTGGTCACAAAAACCTGGTGAGAGGTTAAGGTGTGGACCTTCTCCCCCAGGGTCCCACTTGGCGTCCCTGGTCACAAAAACCCGGTGAGAGGTTAAGGTGTGGACCTTCTCCCCCTAGAACTATGAGGTGGTTGGCACCATGTGAATGAAGAGGTATCCAACCAGGTGAGAGGTTAAGGAGCTGACCGTCTCACCAAATAACTATGAGGTTTGCACCGTGTGAATGAAACCTCAGTGACATACACTCAAGCCATGAATGGGCATCTCTCATCACAAAAACCTGGTGAGGGGTTAAAGAAGGAGTGGACCTGCTCCTCAAAGAACTGTGAGGTTGGCACCATGTGAATGAAACATCAGTGAAGTAAACTCCAGCCATATGACCTCGGTGTCCAGGGAGACATGTGAATGAAATGCCAAAGATAGGTGCACCTTACCATGCAAGGGGGATATGGTGACCTGGCAAGTTGGAAGAGGCTAATGCTTCACAGAAAAACAAGCAACAGTATTGTTTTTGCATAAATTAAGGAAATGTTCAAGAAACGTTGCCCTGTTCTCTCTGTCCACTCCACCATCCTCAGGGCAAAGCTTTCCTTGGACAGGATCATTCGGCTACTTCACCAAGGATGGTGATCCACACCATCACTTCAAGTTTCCCAAGGAAGGTGGTCCTCACCACCACATGTTCAAGCTCTGAGCACTTCCACTGGGTCTTCACACAATTTTGCACCCATCACACAACCAGTGGTCTTGGTCCTGCTTCAAGTGACCAACTTTGCACTCACTGGTGGGAATCGAACCCATAACCCCCTGATTTAGGTTCCAGGAGCCTTACACGCTGCACCACAGAACCAGAAGACAACAGAATGAGTTGCTCATGTTCCTATATCATGGAGATTGGCTCTCTGAGCCCATTGAACACTAAAACAAACATGTTACCACAGAAGAGATTCAAACCAGGAAAGCCAAGGCCTGCAGCTTTCTAAAGCAGCAATCAAACCACATGCACCACAAGGGCTGGACATGTGCAAACCTTCTCAGTAAAAGTATATACTAAAGACAACTTTGGAGGTGGGACTATAAAAAGTGTACAGGGGCTCATAAATCACAGAATTTACCTCTCTACATGCAGATTTGAACACACTACCTAGTGCGTACAAGATGAGCACTCTACCCACTGAGCTACTTCAACTGCACGCAGAATGCAAATCACTGTGCACACTTCACTATTCTTCAGAAGTTCATCAATGGCCAGGTAGAAAGTATTTACATGGGTGCTGAAAGCAAAGAAAACCTACCTTGATTTGGCCAACCAATATGCTGAGTTGCCATCACTTCCCTGGCAGAAAGCCATTGACACAAGTGCCTAGCACAGGCCACATAGCACAGAGCCATGGTGCAGCGGGAAGGATTCCAACAAAATTGTCAGGATCCACCCCAGCTCCCTAAGTGACAGCTGGCTCCGCCTCTAGAAGTCAGCTGTGCCCTTCTTTTCCCCATTCTGTCCTTCCAATGAGCACTTTAAGTAGGGTCGCCACCTTTTCTTCAATCAAAACTCGAACACACTCGAGTGACGCACGGACATTTTTTGGGGAGAACGAGTCCTTGCTTATGTAAATAGTGCCCCCCATTCATATGTAAATATCACAGTTGAGACTATTTTCGGTGGGGGGGCCAGTAGTCCCTATCTTAATTTTGGTTGCCCCGTCTAGCTGACATCTTGTGTCCAGGTTTCTGCTGCCATGAAACCCGGACACAGCATTCAAAACCCAAACTGTCCAGGTGAATCCTGGACAGGTGGCAACCCTAAGTCTATGCCTAATTAATTAACCACATAATCCCAGGCACTATTGTATTAGCCAATGTAAACCTTCAACGTGGACAACGTCTACATGCATTTATGCGGACATAGGTGTGTGCATGGCGATGCGCACATGCAGATCTTTGCTCATTACTACGCACACAATTTTCCTAACAGCAGGTCATCTAGGTTGCCACCACCAAAGCTCTGCCATTGACTGGCATACTTTTCTGTAGCTGAAAGCGCCCTGAGAAAGAGGTGCAGAACCTTAAAATGCGTTGACTTCTTCATTTGAATAAAACCTTTTTGATGACCCTTTCCATTACTTTTTGGATCCATTTGTGCCTAAACCCGTGTGTATCATCTCCAGTAAAGGTCTGTGCTACTTCTTCTTATGTTCTCTGATAATTAAACACTGACAGAGGCTTCTCATGTCATCTAACTCCCTGTTTCACCTAAATTATAAATAGTTACCATTACAAGCATGGGAACTAGATACACATTAGAAAGTTTATTAGTGGAAGATAACCAAGATTGTCGCTGGGGGAAGCCGGGGTTTCAGGTGGGCTGTAGGTGGGCCCTGGGGCCGGGCCGCATCTTACGTGACCCCGGCCCAGCACCGCCTCCGGTCCTGCCTCCTCCACCCAGCAGCTCTCTCAGGTAAATTAGGCAGCCACGAGACCGAACAAGCGGCCGCCTAATTTGCCTGATTAGGCAATGTGCCGTCCCCCTGCAAAGTGCCGCCCAAGGCAAACGCCTTGTTTGCCTTGCAGCGGATACGCCACTGAATGGCACCTGGGACACATGCCCCCCCTGGCTTTGGCCCTGCATGTGTAAATTTCAGCCCTCTGAAATGAGCTCTACTTGGGAGAAATTTTCAGTCACTTGAAAGATAATTCCACTTTTACCCACCAAAACGCACAGAACAATGTTTTATTTCCTGTTGTTTTAACACATCGTATTCACACCATGTAAGTAGAGCATTTTATTTGCATGACATTATGTTAAAAATTATAATTATAACTATTAAATGAAATTTAAAAAGGCACCTTCATAACAACCCACTAGCTCCTTAAATGTTTTAGGACTCCATCGGTCAGACTTTTCCACCAGAGTATACTCACTGCCACCATTACACTACAATTGCACAGGCATTTAACGTGGACCAATGCCTTCTGCGGCTTTTATTACATTTGTACTTGTTTAAAATGAGATAAGCAAAATAAATATCACCAGATGTAAGGCTGGGTTCACACCTAGGCGTATTGAATATGCGCGTTTGTCGCGCGTTTCGCGGTAAAAAAAACGCGCAACAAACGCACGTTTCCGAGGGCTACTTGGCTGTATCCCAATGGAAACGTGAGACCAAAATGCCCCAAAGAAGTACATGTACTTCTTTGGGCGTAGGCCGTTTTGTAGCGAGTTCAGACGGGCTGAAATACGGAAAGGTGTGAACCATACCCATAGAAAACAATGGGATTTTCAAGTTTGTACGTTTTGTAGAGCGTTCATAGAGCGTTGAACGCGCGACAAAACGTAAAGGTGTGAACAGGGCCTAAAGCAGAAAGCAAACATGAAAAATAGCCCCAAAAACTCAACTCGTTGTACTGTTAATAGCCCATTAGAGATACAATAACATACTTTATAATTATTGCTTACAAGACACAGCCAAACTCAGTTTAGCATCAACCCACTCCAAGGCATCAAAGTCAAAAGGTTTTTGAGTTATTTGAAATGGTGATTTTGTTTCCTGCAGAATCAGCTTGTCCTCTGAGTACTGGCTCTGATATCATGTTTTAGGTGGCTCCTTTCCCTTGCAGGGCCATATGGAGTCACCCTTGTGTGTGCTAGTAAGCTGTGTGTGTCTGCACAAACACACAGGCAAAGCAAGGCAAGCCACTCCTCTTCTCCCCCCTTCTTCCTCCCTTCTCTCGTCTCCCTTCTCCAAGCTAATACATGAAAAGCTGCTGGAGTCTGCAGATATATATAGATATATTATAGATACTATGTCAACATAACAATAGTAACACCATTGTGGCTGTACAGGTGTGTGAAAGTTTTGCTCTCAGCCTCACCCTGCGCAGGGACTTTCCATCTCGTGGGACAAAATTCTAAGCACCAGTAGACCGAGAGTGACCATCACTAGGGCAAGCAATTTACCCTTACACACACACTCAGTATCCACCACTATGTGTTTTAACAGAAACATGCACCATTAACAGCATCTGCTGTTGCAATTCTGTCCTTAAAAAAAAATCTGTATCACACACTTCCACATGCAGACAGGAATGTAACAGAGTTACACTAATGTAGACCTTAACAGGAGGCAAAGTTGTTTTAACTTCTTATTAAAGCATTCATAGATTCAGCTTAAAGAAGAATTAAAGTTTTTTTGTGGGCATATATCTACTCTAGTAAGCAGTAGATATATACCCCAACATTAAAAAAAAGTTGGCAAATACTAAGAAACTTACCTGCGTCAGCGCCGCTCACTCCTGGCTGCAGAAGTCCCGGCTCCCGAACGCTGTGAAGGAGGAAGTGTGGGCGGGCGCATGCGCAGTCCAGAGCATCGGGGGGGAGGGGAGGAGAGCGGCACAGAAGCAGAATGGAGGCAGCCGGGAGCAAGTCGGACAGACATTGTATAATTTATATGCAGCTCCTGCCCCTTCTATCCAATTGGATAATCTGAGTGGACGGTAACCTACTGTAACCATGGTAACCACCAATAAGTGTAAAAATAGAAATCTGCAAATTAATCTGGGTCCTTTCTAAAGGGTCCCACCTATGTTGGGAGTATTGTCCACATTTTCTATCCAACCCCAGTAGGAGAAGTAATTTTTCTGTAAGTTGTATTACATTTATTTTAATAGTTTGCATATTTATGTCTAACTTTGTAACTTTTTGTAACCCTTTGGACTACCCACCTAGGGCCTCACAACAACTCGCCAGTGTGCTGGTATATCTCCAAGGACATGCAATGGATGGTAATACCTGGTGCGTTGTCTGGCCTTCCTTGTCCCTATACACCTTGGTACCCCCTAATCCATGAGACAGATATAAAACAACAGTTAACATCTTCTAACCTTTAAACAATACGAATTAAATAAAATCCTTATTATTTGCTTTTAATGGTGGACTGGTTTTCCAAAAGCCACGCTTGAAAGTAGGTGGATCTTTTACAGCTTCCATTTGAGGAATTTATAGTAGATGTTAATGGTAAAAATAATGCTTACCTTGTGAAAAGCATCTTCTCTTCGTCAGTAAGATAAGCATGGGGCGTGTTCTCACTCCTCATTGATATTAAAGCCTCACAAGGAACACCAGGTAACTTCATACAATAGAAGAACTCTCCATATGTATCATCCCCATAATCACATTTTTCTCCTGGCAAGTTCAACTGAAATCCACACTCGGTGTGAAACTCTTGGCTTTTATTGAGAAATTTACCTATATATTTAATGTTTTTGTACCCCTGGTTCCTTGCTCTCCATAAAGAAGAAACTGCTTCACTGGGATGCATTAAGAGTATGGATATTTGCACCCGCCCTTCCCAAAATAATTTAAAATACACATAATATGTTCCGTTGTTGAAGTCCTCCGATCTCCCAGAAGCTGCAGCTCCTAGATTTGGTGTAAAGATTCGGGCTCGTAAGAAGTCTCCTCCATAAGTCTTCTTTTCCCCTAAATAGTTAAACATCTGAACTTTAACAATTAAGGTGTCTCCAAGGCAGTATTTGGGTTTATAATTTAATATTGATGCTGTACTGTTGGCACCACTACTTGTTTCAGTTAGGTCACTGAAGACCACATTTGGAATTGTTCTATTTATAAGGTCTAATTTGCATATCACTTGCTGTTCTAAGTCATTGGGCTTGGCTGTTGTAGACCTTGTAGGTTGAGCAGTTGTAGGAGACCCAAAATGGGTTAACTGAACATTTGGTAGTTGCTAAAAAATATGGAAAAGACACATAAATAATGCAGAAAGTATTAAATCATAACTTATAATATATATATTAAAAAATATAAGCACCAGCACAGTAAATATACACTATATTGCCAAAAGTATTGGGACACCCCTCCAAATCATTGGATTCAGGTGTTCCGTGAAATGTCCCCGCTACTAAATATTCCACGGTCAACTGTTAGTGGTATTATAACAAAGTGGAAGCAACTGGGAACAACAGCAACTCAGCCACCAAGTGGTAAGCCACATAAAATGACAGAGCGGGGTCAGCGCATGCTGAAGCGCATAGTGGGCAGAAGTCTCCAACTGTCTGCAGAGTCAATAGCTACAGACCTCCAAACTTCATGTGGCCTTCAGATTGGCACAACAACAGTGCATAGACGGCTTCATGGAATGGGTTTCCATGGCCGAGCAGCTGCATCCAAGCCTTACATCACCAAGTGCAATGTAAAGCGTCAGATGCAGTGGTGTAAAGCACGCCACCACTGGACTCTAGAGAGGTGGAGACGTGTTCTCTGGAGTGACGAATCACACTTCTCTGTCTGGCAATCCGATGAACGTGTCTGGGTTTGCTGGTTGCCAGAGAACCGTACTTGCCTGACTGAATTGTGCCAAGTGTAAAGTTTGGTGGAGGGGGGATTATGGTGTGGGGTTGGGCTTGGCCCCTTAGTCCCTGTGAAGGGAACTCTTAAGGCATCAGCATTCCAAGACATTTTGGACAATTTCATGCTCCAAACTTTGTGAGAACAATTTGGGGATGGCCCCTTCCTGTTCCAACATGACTGCACACCAGTGCACAAAGCAGGGTCCATAAAGACATGGATGAGCGAGTTTGGGGTGGAGGAACTTGACTGGCCTGCACAGAGTCCTGACCTCAACCCGATAGAACACCTTTGGGGTGAATTAGAGTGTAGACTGTGAGCCCGGCCTTCTCATCTAACATCAGTACCTGACCTCACAAATGCACTACTGGAAGAATGGTCAAACATTCCTATAGACACACTCCTATACCTTGTGGACAGCCCTCCCAGAAAAGTTGAAGCTGTTATAGCGGCAAAGGGTGGGCCAACTCAATATTGAACCCTACGGACTAAGTGGGATACCATTAAAATTCATGTGCGTGTAAAGGCAGGCGTCCCAATACTTTTGGCAATATAATGTATCTAAGGTTTATATTTAATCATTATTCACCAACATAACCAATAGAAATGAGTAAAATTCTGAAAATGTTGATCAGTTGTGGCTCTGCCAAACTTTTCAAAAATTGTCGAACCTCAAAGAATTTCAGATATGGAAGTCCCATCCAAGTCAATGGAAATCTGAACCAGGCTCCAAAAAAAAGGTGTGTATTATAGAGCAGCAAATGATGCAAAATTGGTTTTAAAGACAAAGTGGACAGTGAAGATATGCATAAAGGAAAATTGTATAGCAGATTAAGATATGATGAAAAATATGGATGTATAAAATGTTTATAAAATTATTATGTAAAATAGAGATTGTCATTAAATAAAATAAAAATATATTTTAAAAAAATATGTAAAATTGTGCTGAATGGTTTGGGAAGCTCCTGGCAACCCTGCCTGACGAGGTCACGGGGCTGAAAAGTCTGAGCTACTTCCTTTAAAAAAATTCTGCTAAGGATACAAAAATAGAGGGTGGGTCTAGCACTCATGCTAAGCGTGTTCAGGGAATAGCAAAAATAGATATAAGGCATAAAGAGTGTTTGAAGCAGATGTGGTCTTTTTCTCCCAGAAGCCTTTTGGAAATCTAAACTGTGAAAAATAACAATTAAATTTATATTCAGATTTGGCCATCCAATTCCAGTAAGAATTTAACATAATCTGGGATCAACTCAATCAAGTAAGATGAAGGATTAATGCAGTTATCCTTAGTCGGCCTTCGTCCATTCCCTCAGCTTTTTTAGCAATTGGACAAAGAAAATATCCCTTCCCTATTCATTCCTATGGATGAACTGAACTCCACTGGATGGCTGGGGGTCACCAAGAATAAGACCCTTCTATGAGAATAAATGGGACTGTGGTGCACATGAGCAGAAGGAGGAGAAGCCAGACTGGATGTTTTCCTTGCAAAGGCTGTGCGGTGCCAGGCAGGGCACATAGTAAAAATCCTGAAAGTGGGGAGGAAAGAAAGTATTTTGCCAGGTTGGTAGTTTAGTTAAATGACATCTTAGCACAAGAACAAACATGTAATATATTGCAACTTACCAGTCCTTAGATCTAGAGGCAAAGTACATATTCTGCATGTACGGAAAAATTCCTGTTAATCCTGCCAGAAATCTTTGTAACTTCCTGTACACTGAACTGAAAGATCAAACAATGTTCAGCCTTCCTAGTTATCTTCTGGAGATGAGGAATGTGTGTGTGTGTGTGTGTGTGTGTGTGTGGGGGGAGGGGGGTGTAGTCCTTACATGCTTCCTGTCCTAGAGGGACAGTGTTGCTCCTTCATATATACAGTGCAGTAAGTGAGGACAGGAAGTATGTTACTGTCAGGATTAACAAGTGAAAATAATAAGGGGGAAAAAAAGCTTGAAAAAAAGAAAAGTAATGCAGCCACCGCATCTAAGGAGTGGTAAGGTGCAAATCTTAGTTTTACATATGCTTTAAAGGACAAATGTTCTAAAGGTACAGCAATAAAAAATTAGGTATCTTGCCCTGACACACATGGCTATACTGTGTGTCAGAGCTGTGCAAATTTTAAGACTGGGTGTACAGAAATACAAAGCCTTTGGTAGGTAAACCAGCTCCTCCTTCATCTGTGTATTTAGCCATTTGCCTGAAGTGCAGATTTAAGTTTTAAGGCCATTCCCCTAAAATTAATATTTACTTTTTGAAAGGCTTATATCATGCACTGGACAAAAATTGGGGACCTCAACAGAAAGATCAACCCTTAGGAGTTTCCAGGAGCCAAAACCGAAAATGGGAGTTTTACAGCTTCTTGCGTTCTTCTGAAAAACAACAGAAACTGAAATGTTGGCATAGGGAACACTTCACTTTTCACAAATATAATATATGATCCAATTATTTTCAGATTGTGTTTAAAATGGCTCAAATGATTACCTTCTAAAATGTTCGCTTGTCTTTCACATTCAGAACAAAATAAAAATAAATTACAGCTGGAGATGAGACTTGAAATGTATTGGTGGATTCATTTTTTATACTGAAGCTCTCATGCCTATTAAAAATAAAATACCTGGACTAGTTTGTGGTCAATATTGAAGATCAATCCTGTGATACAAAGAAACAGAATGGCCCATATGATTGTATGTGCTTTACTTGGCATTCCCCTGGCCCTGGAAAATAAATGAATGAATGAGTGTAAATAGGGACAATCATAATGAGAACAAGAATCCTATCCTATATCCCATTTTTTCGTCTGGAGATCTACTTTTCAAATAACGACCTCAATTAGATCCACTAACAAAAAAACACCTGCATTCAGGGGCGGGAGGGAGCGTGGCGGTGCATTGAAGTAAATGGCACTGCAGCCACGCCCTCGCCTGTAACCGGAACGCAGGCACTTTAGTGCCTGCGTTCCGGTCCAGTGCGATCTGCAAAAATGCTGCTGTGATAGCGGCTCCTTCCTCCGCCTGCTGCAGCGCTTCCTTTACTTCTCCTCGGATTCCCGCTGCATACAGATGGGGGAGAGCAACGGGGATCCAGAGGAGAAGCCCCGCGGCGGGAGGACAGGACATCACGATCTACCAGTGTTTGCTACGCGATCGACTGGTAGATCACGATCGACCGAATGGGCACCCCTGCTGTATCCTATTGGACAGGATATAGAATATAGGATAGAATATAGAATACAGAAGAATATTGACTACCAGGGTCCCTAAGAAGGGTAGGATGTAAGTGTACAAATCAGCCTATCAACAAAACCATTACTGAGATCGCAGTTGTGGATAAACTGAGCCTTTAAAGTGACATTAAACCCTCAGATTTTTTAACATAAACCAATACTGTAATGTGTGCCTTACTGTAATCCATGGTTGTTTCCCTTCTCTTTGCGGCTCTTCCTTTTAAATCCTCATGTCTTCTCATGCTCTGCAGAACTTCCCTTTGCAGCTCAGGGCCTCTTCCTGTAGTGCTGGCTCAGGTTACAAACCTATAGAAACGTATACACAGACACCGTATATCCATTCCTGAGACAAGGCAGTCTGCTGCAAAACAGAAGTTCTGAAGAGCATGAGAACAGATACAGATTTAAAAGGAAGAGCAGCAAAGAGAAGGGAAACAACCATGGATTACAGTAAGGCACACATTACAGTATTGTTTTATGTAAAAAAATCTGAGGGTTTAATGTCACTTTATGCTTTAAAATCTTCTATTCACAGACTTTACTGTTCCAATTGTGCTGTTTAATCATCTCAGACACAGTGCATGGCACAAATTATACTTCTGCTCTTTGCATAAATTTATGATCTTAGGTGCCTAAGTTGCAGGTCTGCTGAATTGAGCAAATAACCATAATTCAAGACTAGCCGTTCACAATAAAGAAAATGTTCCACTACATTTCAAGCACTTAACGGACGTATGGACGGAATATATTTACCCAGTTAGAGCAATATGTTTAGCAATATGTTTAGCATGTAAATGTTTGCTTTGCTCTTACCTATGCTTTGGGGCTATTTGTTGGCGTGTATGGAAAAATTTGACCGGTGGAAAATCCTATATTTGCATGAATAATCGACAGTTTAAAGCAGACACATCTACAACAAATACATGCAGGATGGAGTTAGTCAGGGGTCACTTTAGATACAGTTTTCCAAGGGGCCCATTTATAAAGCAGCGGTGCCTAAGCCCCTGCTTTAAAGAAAGAAAAAAACAAAAAAAACACCACCATATACTTACAAAGCACAGCGATCTGCTTTACAAATGTGCATTGTGCTCTGCTTCGGGATGCCGAGCATGCAGATAGCAATTAAATACGTTTTTTTTTTAAAAGGGTGGTCATCTGACTTGGACAGGTCATGTGACCAGGCTCTCCTCCCTTTTAAACTAAAAAAACGTGCACATGCATTTCCTTGGTGCCAGGCGGGCTATGTAAAGATGGCTCCTGCATCTGCACTTTGCATCTGTGTTTCTGTGTAACCTGCATCTGTGTTTCTGCTCCTGATACCTGTTTGACCCAGCTTGATTCTTGACTCTGCCTGCTTGCTGCCTGACTTGTGACCTCGGCTCGTCCCTGACCATTCTCCTGCCTACTGATCTGGTACCATTCTGCTCGCTAGTGTATGACCCGGCCTGTTCCTGACTCTGCTTCTGTCACCTGTTTTTGTACCACGCTGACCGCACGTTACCGATCTGGCTTGTCCCTGACTACGCCTCAGCCTCTCATACAAGTTTCGTCTGATCTGAGATCTTCTACCAGCTGTCACTAGCGTCCTGTTGTCAGCATCAGCACATCTAGTGTGTCCAGCAGTCATACCAGCCCCCCTCTGTCTGTACAACTACTGTTCCATCTCCCGTGGGGCTCAGACGAGAGCAGCAAGGGAAGGCCTTCCTCGTCACTTCTGGCTCATACCAAGGTACGTGACAACAGGGCTCGCGTGGTTTACTACTGCAGCATATAGCAGAAAGCGATATCTGCTCCCTGTTAAAAATGGATCCCTGTGTGCCTCACTTTCCTCTACAAAAAATATTACCTGACTTGGGATTAAAATATCAATTATAAATGTGTTAATGGAGAAAAGTATATTGCCTTATCAGTGAGCACGAGTTTGCATTACAGTGTCTAAAGTTTTTTTTATGTTGTGTGACTTGCTCATCCATATCCTTATTCTTGTGTTAAATGGTAGATCAGCCACTAGAGGGAGCAAAAGCTCAACTTGCAATCATCCCTTCCTTCCTAAAAATTGCTAAAATAAGTAATCAGCCATAAACAGAATCCATTGCTTTCAATGGGCCTAATTTACTAAAGGGAAATGCACAAAAGCAAGGAAAACTCAGCTATAAAGAATATAGACACACTTGGATTGCAGTATCAAGAGTAACCCCTTAACTAATATAGTAAGCTGCATGCTTTTGAAATGCATACATTGCAGGCCCTGTTTGCAGTGAGCATTAAATGCCCAACTCAGCTGATTTTGTGGCTTCTATGCAGATATATCACATTAAGGAATGTGTGTGTAGTAAACCACCTTAAGAGAACTATGGCCGAAACCTTTTTTGGTGTTAGTTCTCTTTTGGGTCACAGGGGGACATTTACTAATGTCCTCCTGTGACCCAAATCTCAGCAATATTGTCGGGATCCACCCTGCTACCTGATTAACAGCTGGCTCCTCCTCTCTAGAGCTAGAGCCAGCTGTGCCCGCCCCCTCCAATAAGTGCTAGAGGAACATAGAGAGGAGGGGAGAATGTGGGTAGTTGTGACTGATAGTGACAGCTCTCTGCCGGGAGCAGATGATGAACTGAGCGATCAGTGGCATGTGAGCGCAGTTTCCAATCTATAGAGCCAACGTGTGGCAGCTTCAGTGTATGGCTGCCCATACACCTTGCGATCATCGGACGACACTTTTCGTCCGATGATCGAACCGTCGTACGATTTTCGTACGGCATTGAACCGTCGTACGATTTTGGTACGACGGCCCCCATCCTGCCTTGATTATCGCAAGGTTGGATCAGCGGTAATTAGAAGAAAGCACCTGGACGAATTTCGGTAATCAACCGCACGTATTTTCGTCAGAGCAGGTGCAATGTAGATCGTGCGCATTTTGACGTACGGAAACGCCACCAACCTTGCGAAAATCGTACGATCGACTGAAGTTTTCTAACCTGCTGCATAGTCAAAAGTCGATCGATTGTACAGTATTTGTGGTTGTACACTGCCCCTTCAACCTTACGAATATCGGACGAAAATGCGATCGTATACGAAAATCGGCCGATATTCGTAAGGTGCATGGGCACCTCTAACTATGGAGATGAGTGCATTTCACGTTCCCCTTCAAATTGCTACTTGGACAGCAAAAGAGCATCATTGGACTGATGAGGTCATCATTCTGCCCTCTCATCCTAAAAACATGTTCTGCGGCATCACATTTTGATGTAGCAGGCATGACTGGCTCTAAGTGTTACTGTGCGCTCTACCAGTCTGAATGGTGCCGTAAAGGTAACCGCAGCAGGCGCAATTAATTCCTTTTACTAAGTACTTGCAAAGCTCGTGGTAAGCTTTTACAATGATAGAGCACCCATGATATTTCTGCTTGACTGCTAAAGTAAACACCATGTAACAGGATCTATGAGCTGCCGTGTCATTCTGTAAACTATCATTGAGAAATGAATTTTAAAATTCTTTCCCCCAGCATTTTATATATATTTGTACATTTGCTTTTCTTTCCATTGTATGATTTACATAAAGAACATGAGATCAGAACAAGACTGAGGGTTTAGTTTAAATAA
The DNA here is from genome assembly GCF_000935625.1 of Nanorana parkeri. Taxonomy (NCBI): domain Eukaryota; kingdom Metazoa; phylum Chordata; class Amphibia; order Anura; family Dicroglossidae; genus Nanorana; species Nanorana parkeri. Next base: position 113,647 of record NW_017308473.1, on the reverse strand, counting down.
AAAACAAAAAAAGGGTATTGTTTTAAAATAGGTAGCTCACTAAACTGAATATTTTTTTATAGATATAAGACACATCAACAATGTTTGGCATGAAAGATTGTTGTCGTGAACAGTAACTATCTCAGCGTTTGAAGACTACACATGCCACAGCAGATAACATTAAACTAATGTAATCAACTACAGGAAATGTGCCAATGCATTGTTCACAGTTGTTTGGTTATCTTAAAGCTAGGGATGCACCGATACCATTTTTTCTGTATCGAGTACAGATTTTTTTCCGGTACTCGCCGATACCGAATACCGGAAGTCCCATCAAGGCAGCCAGGCGGCGTGTAAAGACTCGCCACCCGGCTTCCTGATTAGCAGGGAAGCCGTCTCCATGCTTCTTGTCACTAGGTGACGAGTAAGCATGGAGCCGGCTTTCTGGTGAATCAGGAAGCCGGGGGCGCCGTGTAATGATGCAACGACCGGCTTCCTGATTGGCCGGGAAGCCAGCTCCATGCTCCTTCATCATGAGGTGACGAGGGAGCATGAAGCTGGCTTCCC